>NC_090752.1:31245507-31253007 GCF_036898095.1 Palaemon carinicauda
GTTTGGGAGGGGGTAGTGATCCGATTCTGTTTGCAAGTTCAGGCGCCTGTAATCCCCTCACGGACGGAGGGAGCCGTCTCTCTTCAGAACGATGTGCAAGGGTGACGACCATGGGCTGGAGGCCTATTGGCAAAGGCCCATCTCCATTTCGGCGATAGTCTGTTTGGCGGCTGGCAATCATTCCGGTGCCAGACGTCTGAATTTTGCGAAGACTGGGGGTCCCGGCGTCTTAATACTGTGATAAATACCGTACTTGGCAGGAGCCGTGGGCGTTTGGCGAAGTTCTGGACGGAAAACTTCCGGGTACAACGTGAGGAGGTGGGCGTAGGCATCCGTGGGTGCGCTGATGTAGAGAGCAATGTTGGAGGGGGCGGGTTGAAGAGGTGTCGACAAGTACAAGTCTGCATTGACCAATTGTCGGTGGGTGACATCGACCAGAAGGGGGAAATGAAAGAGGAAATCCACGCCGAGGTTTGGCAATGTGACGTCAGCAACGAGAAACTTCCAATTAAATTTACCGTTTCCAAGCGATAATGTGAGGTTCTCGTAACCGTAGGTGGGTATCGCAGATCCGTTGGCAGCTACCAGGCGGACGTCAGCAGACGTAGACAGACTACGTCGTGTCCTGAAGAGGTCCCTTGACTAAAGAGAACGACAAGCACCCGTGTCTACCAAAAATTGCATGCCTGTTCCTGCATCATGTAAAAAGAAAAGATTAGAAACACGGGAGGCCACCGCCATGAGCGATGGCCTACTTACTCATTTTTTGGCCACTGACAATCCTTGGTACATTTCTTCGCGGCTGCCCCTAATCTGTAGTGGTAGTAGCAAAACTGCGGCCTATGGGCGGTAGCAAGTGGCTTTAGAAGCCGTTGGTTGGGGCGCGAGCGATTGGTGGGCGATGGGTGGCTTTGTTGTGTTTCGGCTCATCATGGGATAGGCGTGTATGTCTTACGGCATTCACGTCAGCTTCGGTTGACGTTGAATAGGCGTCCTCTTTGTCAGGAGTGGAAGTGTTGATGGAAGTCTTTAAGGTCGTAAAGTGGCTGTCCATAAGGGCGTTGTCTTTGGTCATCAAGTTTTTTATCGGTAAACTATCGACATCGGGTATGGCAGCGCGTACAGGTTCGGGTAAACGGCGTATCCAAAAGGCATGAAGTAGGTTCCCCTCACGAGGAGAGCCATCTGTGGCAGGTTGCAGGCGAGCGATACTGGTCATTTCCCTGAGGGCAAGCGAAGCCCTTTGGTCCCCCAACAATTGTTGAGAGAGCTGAAAAAGCTTTGCTGTACGGGCGGCTGACAACAGCGAGTACTGCTGCAGAAGGTATGTTTTGAGGGTGTCATATGCTATTGGGGTGTCTCCTTGTTTACAAAGCCAGTCGGATATTTCCGGGAAAGTGTCGCCGCGAAAATATAATCTGCTTTGGTGGTTGAGCGAATCACGCCCTTGATACGGAAGTGGACTTCTGCGCGCTGAAACCAAGCAAACGCCTCCCCTCTAGCGAACGACGAAAGTTGCAATGGGGAAGCGACAGCTTTCGCGGAGTCCGCCATAGTACCAATGATGGGGGGAAGTGGAAGGAGCGAGTCGACTTCCGGGGTCACCAATGTGACGACTCGAGAGAGGCAGTGACTAAGAAGGCAGGATAAAAGCAACTGAGTAACTTTATTACAAAACATCCGTTTATTTATACAAAAACTCCAGGCAAAAAGGTCATAAAAACATAACAGGCAATTTCATGTTCAACTGACAACCGCACCGGTTAACAGTTAACAGTCATGTTATTTCAGGTCCCTATCAGTGCAAGGGGAGAGCGAAGATACAAAGCATAATATATACAAAAAAATGAAATGTCATTAATATGTACGATCGTATGACACACCGTTGGTACAGGACCCACCCTCTCAAGCAAGAAAGAATGGATTCCTTCAATCTTTAACCGTTTATTATCATTATTATTATTATTATTATTATTATTATTATTATTATTATTATTATTATTTCTGTAAACTGAATAGATATAAAACTATTATAAAAATAATATTACTAGTACAAGGACCTTAGCAAGGAAAGAAGACCAGTTCGGTTGAGCAATGGCTAAGTAATTCTAAAACTTTAAAAGAGAAAAAGACAAATATACTGCAAATTATAAAATCAAAAGCAAAGCAAGCTAAATAGACAACCGGTAAACTATGAAACGAGGCTTATATATTTCTTTCTATCTACTCAGAACCTCTGAGCTCGTAATCCTGCGTATTTTAAAATGAAGTAAATGAGCAACTCTACTGATCCTAGTTCATTTTATTATGTATTACTTTGTAATGAGCCTTTGGATCATACAACAACCGCGATTTGCCTCCTGATGATTAATTAGGGGCTTAATGACTCAACCGTAATTAGCCCGATGTAATAATTATAGCTTCAAGGTGAATCTACAATTGATTTATTTAATTAATATCCCGCATCATTTATTTACCGGTCTTAAGCCGGAGACCGGCGAGACGCGCAAATGACGCTATAATTTAATCACAATGAAATCATTCGCTCGCATCAACTACAAAGGACATCCAAAAATTAATGCATTTCCTTTGAATAGATGGATCACTCCATGAATTATCAGAGAGAGAGAGAGAGAGAGAGAGAGAGAGAGAGAGAGAGAGAGAGGGTTGAATTAGGAAGCAGATCAGCTGTGACATTTCAGAAAGCCTTTGAGAATATACTCTACGTTTCGTGAAATGTCGACTTCAGAAGAACGCATTCACCTGGGTCCCGGCTACTAGCGTCACTTATGTGAGCCAAGGGGTATTTTCTTGTCATAAAATAAATTGCAGATATTTCAGTTAAATGCGAGTGGTTTAGAACGGTAAATGAGTTAGTGATTTATAATGCTCAAAGCCTCAGGATGTGTTTCTTTTTATTACGGTGATTACTGAGCGCCAGTAACTGATTAAATCTGTATTCCCTGTGTAAATTGCATTTGCTAACTTATTGTTGTCTAATGTGTCTTTATAAGACGACCATTAAACGTAATTAGATTAAATGATAAATTCGACTAATAGTGGATAAAGTCTTTCAATATTGTCCAGATTGTAATGATTATTATGTACTAAGTCGGTGTCAAAGTATATATTCTCTTTGGAGACAGTTCTCAGGACAGCATCATACGAACATATGCTTGGTATCTTATAATGGAATATCAACGGCTGGTGATGTTGATGATGCTGAAGATGATGATGATGATGATGATGAGTAATCGCAGGCATTTTTTTTTTTTACGCCAAATAATTAATACTAGGGTGAAGATTCAACCTTTCAATCAATAGGGATTACGAATAGCTATCAGAATGGCTTTCTCTGCTAACGATAAGATAACTATCTAGAGTTAACCAATAGCCTTTCCATATAGAGTTACCCGAAGGTTTCATCCAAAGGCTTCCTTTGTATTTAGATAAATACACGTTATCACAGACTTCTTATACTAAAAAAGCTATCTGAAAAGTGATCTCCGCATATAGGTTAGCGAAAAGCTTAACCACGAGCTCATTAATATCAACAGTATATCGGAGTTAATTCATCTGAAAGTTCTTTATATAACAGCTATTCTTTTCCATTCGGATAACTAAGCATTAACTCAGGTCACCTGCCATCATGAGTCATACGAAAGTATCTTCAATTAGAAGTTAACTGGAAACTTTAGTTGTTCTCACATTTATATCCAAGAGACGTCAGAAAGTTTCTTCTGCTAATGGATAACTTTCATCTAAGTGTTCTTTCTGTTTTCAGATAACTGCCATTTACACCAAATCTCCTGCAGTTCTGTTACTTGATAGCTCCCTCAGTTGAAGTACCAAATAAAATTTATCCAAAACCTTCCATGGATTACCTAGAATGACAGTCATAACTATACCTATAAAGTAAACGCTTCCTAAAGTTCTTCAGTCACGAGTTTTGACAAAAAAGTCCCTCACATACAAAAAAAAAAGAAAAAAAAAATCCTTTTGCAACTTCAGGCGAGAAGGAAAGAAAAAACCTCTCTGTTTCAGAGTTTGCAAGTACGAAATAGGGTCTAAACTTAAGACTCAAAGATCTCTAAGCATTTTTCTTTTTTCTTTTTGTTTACAAGTTCCTGGAAATGGGGGTTAAGTGGCGTCTTGGAAGGGTCCATGTCGTTAAACCTCGGCGAAAGTAAACAAATTGACGACGTTGATGAAGTCGAGGTTTTGATGTTTTTAAGAGTTTTATACATTATGACTTTCATTTTTCTCTTTCTCTCTCGTAAGTGGACCATTAGTGCGGCCGCTCTTTTATAGATAAGGTTTTTAAAATTTTTTGGGGGAGAGAGAGAGAGAGAGAGAGAGAGAGAGAGAGAGAGAGAGAGAGAGAGAGAGAGAGAGAGAGAGAGAGAGAGAGAGAGAGAGTTTTATAGCCCATACAAATCGCCGAAATGGATACGTCTGGGTCAAGGAAGGATTCCAAAAGTGAAAGGAATAATGGTTCGCTGCATAAGAGTAAAAGTGATAAAAGTGCCAATAAAAAGCATTGAGGCTTAACGTTACGTATAAATCATGGTAGGTGTATGGGAAGATGTTATTTGCTAAAATAAGACCTATGAACAAATAACTAATTCGGAAAGAAAAGTGTTAGCCCAGGCTAACAGTTCAGAAATGAAAACCCCCTCCCCGCCAAAAAAAAAATTTAGTTCTTTGTTGCAAATCGGAATATACCTTTACTAGGTTAAAATACACTTCTGAATTTGTATTAACACAAGCCTTTCTGACCGACCTTTTCTCTACAAATTTTCTCTCTTTTAAAAAAAAAAAAAAAAGTACACCGAGCAATCCATTAGTCGTTCAAGTGTCTAAAATGTTTCACAAAATTATTTTCGTAGCAAAATATCGAATTTCTTTTCCTGCAGAGTGCCACCGACCTTCACTTTTGTCCACCACGAAACCCATTAAAATTTGCATCCAAAAAGATAATGAATATGCAAGGCACAGCCAATTCTTTGGTGAAAAAGAAATTCCTGATTCCATTGTACGGATACGTAACACACCACATATTTGTGTCCTTTTTATGCTTTCGAGTGGTGATGGCATATATATAAATATACATATATATATATATATATATATATATATATATATATATATATATATATATATATATATATATGCATTCTGCATATACATTTATATACATATAATTTGTATATATATATATATATATATATATATATATATATATATATATATATATTTATATATATATATATATAATGTATATATATGTATGAATATATTTATATATTTGTATATATGCATATATATATGTGTATATATATATTTATGTTTATATATATATGTATGTATGTATAAATACATATGTATGCATATTTTTATATAAATATATATATATATATATACATATATATATATATATATATATATATATATATATATATATACATATGCATATATATACATATATATATGCATATATATACATATATATATATATATATATATATATATATATATATATATATATATATTTATGTATATATATATATATATATATATATATATACATATATAAAAATATATATATATAAATATACATATATATATATATATATATATATATATATATATATATATATATATATATATATATATATATATATATCGAAAGAGAGAGAGAGAGAGAGAGAGAGAGAGAGAGAGAGAGAGAGAGAGAGAGAGAGATATTCTGTCAGTTCGTTAGGAGGGTTAGTAAAATGACGGTCGAAAACTCGAAGAAGAAGAAGAGGAGGAAGAATTGAGAGGGGGAATGCGAAGAGAATATATAACGAAGAGAATCGACTGTAACTTAATTACGTTTTTGTATCGAAGGGGAACGCATCCAATCACTCATCCGTTTGGGGAGCAGCGCGAAAAGAAAAAGACACATCAAAACAAATGGATAATGAATGACTAATCAAAAATTAAAAAAGACACCTAAAAATTGGTAGAAATTATTTACTGAAGCAAATGGAAAGTAGTTCTCGAAAACAACGTGTTTTTCCACTCGATGCAAATCATTCTTGCGGTGTTTTTCCCAGGCTTCTGTTGTATATATATATATATATATATATATATATATATATATATATATATATATATATATATATATATACATATATATATATATATATATATATATATATATATATATATATATATATATAAATTCTATATCTACATATATATACTGAATATACGGTAGGTATATACTATATAACAGCAACACTGTAAAATTTTAGTTGTCATTATTGACATGCGTGTTTCGCCAATTACACAAAAATTAGTTGGTGTATATATATATATATACATACATACATATATATATATACATATATATATATATATATATATATATATATATGTATATATACATATATATATATAAACTTATATGTATGTATATATATATATATATATATATATATATATATATATATATATATATATGTATGTATGCATGTATGTATTTATTTATGTATGTATATGAGTCCGTTCAACAACAAGAAATTCCTAATCACTGGGGGTAGCCCTAAAAGAAACAAAAAGAGAACAATCATATCAACATCCATCCATATACAGCTGAGAGAGAGAGAGAGAGAGAGAGAGAGAGAGAGAGAGAGAGAGAGAGGGGTGTCTGGATGGATGTCATCCCTAATTCATCTCATGATACGATCCAGTGTTCATCAAATAGGATCATAACTTTCGTTTCATAATCGCAATAAAAATATCAACATTTATAATTCTTATTCAAGATAGTCCAGGTTAGATTCATAGATAAACAAATGAATAATTTTTTACATAAATTACAATTTAAAGTTTGATTAAGTGAAAAGAATAGAATCCTGAAATCCATTCCTTCTCGTTTCTTTTTGTTACACCGAGAAGGATGTTGGGGAGAAGTCATTTGCAAATGGACTCTTTAGAGTATCCTGCTTTAGTGGCTGAGAAAAGGCTGCCCAGACCTCGATGTGGCTCCGAGTGGGATTTCCTCTGGAAGTCTTTCATTCAAACGCTTCGGTATTCAATTCATTGAGATAACGGTCAGCTCGGATTTGTTTTGACGGATTTTGTTGAGGTTGGTAAGTATTAGCGTTTATTAGAAATATATATTTTTTAAATTCCAATTGTTTTTCCTTTCTATCTATGTGGGTGTATTACGTTTAAGCACAAACAGATAAGACAGCGTTTTATGTACGAAATACTAGGAATGTCAATACTAACAGTCTTGTCTTCATCAAAAGGCTGAACACTACATAGTATTCTAGAAGTTTTGTTCCATCTGCGATCAGATTGTGAAATGATCTTCCTAACCTGGTGGTTGAACGGTGGAACTTCAGAAGTTCAAACTTGCAGCATTTTCTTTTATGTAGAACGGGTAATAAATTAACCTTCATAGTTAACGAATGACACATCTAATTTAACGTTCTTACTAATCTT
>NC_090752.1:31258007-31270507 GCF_036898095.1 Palaemon carinicauda
ATTATTATTACTATTATTATTATTATCAGTTTAGGCAATTTATGGAAGATTATGGTGCCAGTGTACCTCTCCTGGTACCCCTTTCATCAGGGTATGACCAGTATATACCTACACACACACACACAAACACACACACACACACACACATATATATATATATATATATATATATATATATATATATATATATATATATATATATATATATATATACATATATGTATATATATAGGTGTAGGCTGTATAACACATAATAAATATATTTATATTTATATATACATACATTTTATATTTATTTATATATATACCCAGACACTTCCTTTATTATATATGGGAGATTATCATTGGTATGATTATTATCATTTTGAAATTAGTTAATACATTAAGAATAAGCACAAATCTAGATTATTTCTTCCACCCATAATTTCATTATAATCCAGGTAACCTTTTGCTTCGCAAATTCCTCTAGTCGAGAATGCAAAAAAAAAAAAAAAAAAAAAAAGAGAAAAAAAAAAAAATCTCTGGAATTACCATGAACTCGCATTGTTATTGCAATTTTCCTCTCATTATTATTATTAGTATTATTATTATTATTATTATTATTATTATTATTATTATTATTATTATTATTATCATTAGTTTAGACAATTTGTGGAAGATTATGATGCCATTGTACCTCTCCTGGTACCCGTTTCATCGGGGTATGACCAGTATATAACTACATATATAAATATATATATATATATGTATATATGTATACATATATATATATATATATATATATATATATATATATATATATATATATATATATATAGGCATAGGCTATATAACATATGATAAATATATTTATATTTATATATGCATACATTTTATATTTATTTGTATATATAGCCAGACACTTCCTTTATTATATATGGGGGATTATGATTGGTATGATTATTATCATTTTGAAATTGGTTAATACATTAAGAATAAGCACACATATAGATTATTTCTTCCACCCATAATTTCATTATAATCCAGGTAACCTTTTGCTGCGCAAATTCCTCTAGTCAAGAATGCAAAAAAAAAAAAAAACCTGAAAAAATAAAAATAAAAAAAAAAATGTCTGGAATTACCATGAAGTCCCATTGTGTGGCGATCTTTTATTCAGGAATCCTTTGAAACATTCATGACATCGTCATAAATCCAAAAATTTGGCCATGATGAAATTCTCTTGTTTGCTTAACCAGTAGAGAGTGGTCGACCAAGCTTATTACGAGGTATGATTACTTTCTCTGTATAATAAAGATTTTCTCTCAGTTTTCGTCTCCATAAAACAAAATAGAACTTTTATTTGCTCTAACAAAAGGATAATGATATTTTCGTGGAACGAACTGAGATTAATGAGTTTCTTGAAAGTCAATTCAAGGTTACAATGGCTGCTAGCTTCACCTATAGAAATAATTTGTATACGCTTTCGTATAGAAATGCATTAAACGTTCGTAATATGTAATTTATTTGTAACTATATATGGCATCTGTAGGTCTCGCCCCTTTCGATTCTCAACAAGAGTCTATGGGATGATGTTGCGAGCCATACTCCCGCTCCCATAAATGTTTTAGGGCTGTCTTTATCGGCGGTCACCTATCATTGTACCGACTGGAACACATCCTGCTCAGCTTCGGACGAGCGACCAGTCATTCGGAATTTAGTTCTACGCCGATTTATTTTGGGAAATCGTGGCTATCCCGGTGGCTATCTCAAATACAAATGTGAGCCAAATGAAATTTGACATTAAATTAAATTAATTTTTTTTTTAGGCTTCGAATTTCTGAAGGCTGGCTTGTGACTTGCAGGTTTACATGCATTGATATCATTACAAGAATAAAAACGGAAATGACATTGTTGGCAAAGCTGTTCGTACTGAAGTCATTGCTTCACCAGACGTTCATTTGTGTACACTTGGTCGATAGCTAAAATATTATTTCCATTATTAAATAAAAAGTTAGATATTAGTTGTTCGTATCCTATGCAGTTTCTGGTATTATTACAAACTGTAAGAGTCGAGCTTGAACCGTGGGAATTATAAATCTCCTTTTAAAAATGGTAAGTATTATCAATAGTATTTAAGTCTTCTATTATCTGGGAAACATCACAATAGTGTTCTGCTTAAAGGAGATTGAAATAAGAGAAAATTTAATATTGAATGTCTTAAAGCTTAGGTAGTCTTGCCAATTTTTTCTGACTCGTAAAGCATGGGTCTGGGGTTCGAACCCGCCTCATAGCCAGATGGTGTTCACAGGTGATTGCAAACCAACCGTCATTTTAATTTTGGGATAGGAATTTTGGGTTGACCTTTAAGCCTACCTGCTGATTCCACGTTACACAATTCTTCCAGGTCCTTGCTAAAGCTCTCACCGGTAACTTGATTATTGTGCCACAAGCACAATGACCTTTTCCTTGCTTCTGTCACTCAAGAAAGACTTCCAAACTCTTAAAAACCAACAGTAAAACTGCAATTTTCTGTTGCTAACAAATGAAATGGAAGGGAAAAAGGTGAAATGCAAGTTGCATGATAAAGGCTTTGAAACCCGACTTAAAATTGACAAGTGTAAAATCCCCTTGAAAACTGTAATTCCTCTTTTGAGTGAGAAACAAATAAACGTGGAAATGGCGAATTGGAAATATTAGTATTAAAAAAACACTCGGAACGCGTATAAAAGCTAAAAAATAAGTACCCATGTAAAAAGCAAAAGATCCAGGAGGCATTGTTTACATTTTGGTGAGAAGCTTATTACAGTTCATAAATAAAAGATTCTTCATTGTGTTTTTTCCATTTCCGTAATATGAATATGAATTAGATATGACTGAGACAAGCAAACAATTACGCGGTACGAACATAATGAATTTCATATCAACAAATGAGACGAGTTCATTTTTGGTCAATGAATAAGTTTTTCCAGTTTTTAGGATTACAAAGAATTTTTTTTTATACTAAGAAATATATAATTTAATTTTGCTAATGGAAAATTGTATGTTTCAAAAGAAAAAAGTGATTATAACAGATATTCCATGAAAATGAGGAGAATTATTTTTCTTATTTCACATGCAGCATATAGGTTGCAGATTTATGCAAGTATATATATATATATATATATATATATATATATATATATATATATATATATATATATATATATATATATATCTATGTATATTTATATATATATATATATATATATATATATATATATATATATATATATGTATGTATATATATATATATATGTATATATAATTTATATATAGATATATATATATATATATATATATATATATATATATATATATATATATATATATATATATATATATATACATACAGATATATATATATATATATATATATATATATACATACAGATATATATATATATATATATATATATATATATATATATATATATATATATATATATTCAAATAAGCCATATATATTTTGATACATTAATGTCTGGATTCTCTTAACGACCTCGGGATCAGAGCCCCAGGCGAAATCACACAAAGACAAGAGCTTGGGTCCGGCCGGGAATCGAACCCTGGTCGGCAAGCTTGTAAAGACAGTGACTAAGCCATATATATATATATATATATATATATATATATATATATATATATATATATATATATATATATATATATATACAGATATATATATATATATATATATATATATATATATATATATATATATAGGTGTGTATATATATATATATATATATATATATATATATATATATATATATATATATATATATATATATATATATGAACATATATCACAAGCACGCGTGATTTTAATTAATGTAAATATCACCCACGAATTGCATTTAATACCGAATTCTATCTTGGGAATACATATCCACTTTGGAATTCAGTTTATGGTAACAGCTTCTGGCCGGGTGGTGATTCGAACCACCACCTGTACGGCTAGAAACCATGCTGGCAGGGACCCTACCGACTCAGCTATCAAGAGAGACTAAAAGTTTATGACAAGTCCCCCTACATATTCCTGTCGAATTCAGGATTCTGTTGATAGACTTGAAATAGACCCATCTCCACCATGATAGCTGAATCGTGAGTTTGCAACACGTGGTTATTTTAATGAACATATATCACAAGCACCCGTGATTTTAATTAATGTAAATATCACCCACGAATTGCATTTAATACCGAATTCTATCTTGGAAATACATATCCACTTTGGAATTCATTTTATGGTAACAGCTTCTGGCCGGGTGGTGATTCGAACCACCACCTGTACGGCTAGAAACCATGCTGGCAGGGACCCTACCGACTCAGCTATCAAGAGACACTAAAAGTTTATGACAAGTCCCCCTACATATTCCTGTCGAATTCAGGATTCTGTTGATAGACTTGAAATAGACCCATCTCCACCATGATAGCTGAATCGTGAGTTTGCAACACGTGGTTATTTTAATGAACATATATCACAAGCACAAGTGATTTTAATTAATGTAAATATCACCCACGAATTGCATTTAATACCAAATTCTATCTTGGGAATTTCAAGTCTATCAACAGAATCCTGAATTCGACAGGAATATGTAGGGGGACTTGTCATAAACTTTTAGTGTCTCTTGATAGCTGAGTTGGTAGGGTCCCTGCCAGCATGGTTTCTAGCCGTACAGGTGGTGGTTCGAATCACCACCCGGCCAGAAGCTGTTACCATAAAATGAATTCCAAAGTGGATATGTATTCCCAAGATAGAATTCGGTATTAAATGCAATTCGTGGGTGATATTTACATTAATTAAAATCACGTGTGCTTGTGATATATGTTCATTAAAATAACCACGTGTTGCAAACTCACGATTCAGCTATCATGGTGGAGATGGGTCTATTTCAAGTCTATCAACAGAATCCTGAATTCGACAGGAATATGTAGGGGGACTAGTCATAAACTTTTAGTCTCTCTTGATAGCTGAGTCGGTAGGGTCCCTGCCAGCATGGTTTCTAGCCGTACAGGTGGTGGTTCGAATCACCACCCGGCCAGAAGCTGTTACCATAAAATGAATTCCAAAGTGGATATGTATTCCCAAGATAGAATTCGGTATTAAATGCAATTCGTGGGTGATATTTACATTAATTAAAATCACGTGTGCTTGTGATATATGTTCATTAAAATAACCACGTGTTGCAAACTCACGATTCAGCTATCATGGTGGAGATGGGTCTATTTCAAGTCTATCAACAGAATCCTGAATTCGACAGGAATTTGTAGGGGGACTTGTCATAAACTTTTAGTCTCTCTTGATAGCTGAGTCGGTAGGGTCCCTGCCAGCATGGTTTCTAGCCGTACAGGTGGTGGTTCGAATCACCACCCGGCCAGAAGCTGTTACCATAAAATGAATTCCAAAGTGGATATGTATTCCCAAGATAGAATTCGGTATTAAATGCAATTCGTGGGTGATATTTACATATATATATATATATATATATATATATATATATATATATATATATATATATATATATATATATATATATATATATATATATATATATATATATATATGTTATATGTACACATTGTGGTTCCATCCTCATGTCTCTTCAATGTGATATAGAAATATTAGACTTGTAGGTTCTTCTTAGAATAAGTCAAAGTTTTTAGGCTAACTTTAAACAATTTATTGATGGCTTCATCACTGGAGTATGGATGGTTTGGTCGGATGACCATTCCGTATGAAAAAATGAATAGAACTGATTTACAATAAGCTCACTTCTATAACGTAACACTAGCTATCTCAGCATTTATTACAAATACAAAGTGAAATGATCACGTAGCCTTATGGTCGGAAGTCAGGTGATTCCGGTACGGATCAATAGGTCAACTGTTTCTCACGGGAGGCATTGTAACATGTTTACAAGACATACATAAATGTTTACTCATGCAATGCTTTCCAAGCATTGCTTTAGCATGGTCTATTTTCACATCATGTTATGGCTGCTGTCACACTCCCATCTCTCCAATGATCCCTTAGGTCATGGGTTTATAAATGTATACATTACATTAGCTCGGATAGCTACCATTCAAGCATTGAACATTAAAAGTTACTTTAAAATATGTTTCCTAGGTGTGTGACTGGATATATATTTTAGTCATAGCCATAAACAAGCGATTAAGGAATAATATGCAAAAAAGTGTATGCAAAAAAAAAAAAAAAAAAAATACATACCTAACACACATAGTCATAAACAAAGAAAAATGCATGGAAAATACAGATCCATGTATGCTATATATGGCATATTGCTAGCAAATGATTATGAGGTACCACAAAAAAACTGAACATGTATATACGAATAGGTAACTTGTTATAGAATAGTTGTTACTTTTGTTAAAGATACAGATATATTATAATTGATATTATTGTTCATTAGTAACTGATTAAGAATATTTGTTACCTTGGTAAAGATATAAATACATCAAATTGATATGATTGTGCGCAAGATATAGATTCCTGGTATGTACACGCACCACGGTTTCATACATACATATATATATATATATATATATATATATATATATATATATATATATATATATATATATATATATATATATATATGTATATTTATATATATATATAAATATATATATATATATATATATATATATATATATATATATATATATATATGTGTATATATATATATATATATATATATATATATATATATATATATATATATGGCTTAGATATTTTATTAGGTGCCCAAAAGATACTGTTTTAATATATAGGGCTACAATATTTTGTTAGGTGCCCAAAAGATACTTTTTAACTGTTTATATATAAAATGCGATGTCCTGGAGTCTCTTCAACTACATATTACCAGCGTGCTGACTGCTTTTCACACACTTCTCAGTTCCAGACAATTTTACCCCCCGAGTCAAGTGAAACGGCCAATTTCAAACAGCTCTAAATGTAAATGCTTTTAATGTAATAGGAGTGATGTCTGGACGTGGCAAAACGTTCCTCTGGAGCTCCACCTGTTTTTGCCTCTATCTACGCCAAGCAAGGATGTTAAAGGCGATAAGAATCACCACTGTAACACTGATTGATGCCAGCGACATGTAGAAACGAAGATTACCCCCTGTATAAGTCGGTGACGGGTGGTCCATCTTGGCTAGTTTCGTGAACCGATTAGCCACCTGTGCATTGTATGGGAGAGGTAAGGATGGGATTGTAGTGGTCCATGTGAAATTCGCGAAGTAGTCCTGTTCCCTGATGATAGTGTCAATTCCTTGGACCGTGTAGTTCGTGCAACCGTCAGCTGCAACATAGACCTTGGAGTGGGTCGTGGATCCGTCCGGGCATAATACATTGAAGCCAGCCTTGTCGTATCGCATCCACGAGCCATTGTTCAATCTGTAATTGAACTTATTATCGTCAAAAGGATAAAGTTTTTTCAGACAATCTTCGTGTGTATGGGAGAGAGAACTGTTTAGCACTATACCTAACTCGCATGAATCCATTGATATATGATGGAATTCAAAAGAGTCAGCTGTACATACTTTATCATTCATGCCTTCTGAACAGTGAGTTAATTTATCTAAGTCTCTAATGACTGTATATGTTTCCTTATCAGGGGAAATCAATACGTGTCCTGTCAAACTGGATATTACTGGACTTGAGTTATTAATCATGAAAGTTTGGAATGGTGATATTTTGTATGCTTGCCAGGCATTAGCAAAATCAAAGGGAATTCTAATCACGATCCTGTAATTTTCAACGCTTACTGATATTAAGCTATAATAAAATTTTATCTTATAGGTGTCTAACAAAGGAACATAACACATTTTCTTCCGTCCGTCCTCCAAAATTAACGTTAGGTCTTTAATAGGCAAAAGATGTGGTGATAAAACACCCTTAGTTGCTAACGTAATAGCTTCCATATAGTCTTTTGTTTCTCAATGAAATGTGAAATTTAGTATGGATATGATCTATTTTTGAATTATAATACGTTAACGTTGCCAACAAGTTTTGTACTTCCATAATCTGACTGATATTACTAGAATGTTCGTTCACCAAACTCATTATTTGATTAATTGATGTTAATTGATTCCGCAGTTCTGATAAAACTAGTTTGTTTTCATGTTCTAAAAACTCAATTTTCTTATTTTGATTACTGATTTTAAGACGATTTGAAATTCCTAAGCCTAAACTTGCAACAGATCCAAAGATGTTTAGTGTAGCAAAAATAAACGGGTTACGTCTTTCAAGGTTATTGTGTTGCACAGTCCACATCAGTAGGTCGCGAGCCAGAGCTTCTGCCTCGTCAGTTTTATTTTGCAAGTCGTATGATAACATTTCTGCAACGCTTAATGTTGGTGCAAGCGAACTCTCTGTATTAAAAGGAAAATGACGTTGATGCATTTCATTTAATGAAGCAGCGAACCTTGACAGGTCGCTCTTTAGGTTAGTGACGTCATCCTCTGGGAGGAAAATTGCTTGCATATCTACTTCTATAACTATATTGCTTGCTGTAATGAAAACGTCTTCTGTTCTCTCTACAATAGTGCCATATTTAAAATCTATAATTTTAGCTTTAGGGCTCTTCCCACACGAAAAAAATGTCCGAACGAACAATATCACTCCTAACAATAAAAACTTCATTTTGGAAACCTGCAATGAGAAAAATATATGTAATTACTCCTGTTTTAAGAAAAAAAAAATGTTTACATACAAATTATTATACAAGTTTCATAGATACAAAAATTTCCCTCACTTCCTTCTCCCTTATTTCAATTTCTTATGTGAGCCAATGGTACAATTCTCTCATCAGTGGGTTGGGATACGTTTTGAACTCTAAATCTATTGGCCGTTAATGTTTCTAAAATGTTAAACGGGCCTTCAAACTTATGTGTCAGTTTGTAATTGAGTCCTCTGCGTACGTATACTTGTATTTATACCTTATCACCCACGGTATATATCTTAGTTGGCTTCGCTATTTTATCATGATTCCTTTTCATTATGATTTGTGATTCTTCTAGATTCTTTCGAAGGACATTATAATGACTCATGCTTGCATTCATAACATCCTTTAAAGGATTTGATAAATTAGTTGTAGGTGTTGATACATGGAAAGGCGTTCTAGCTGGGGTACCATACAGTGCCTCGTGCGGCGACATTTTAATAGATACATGATATGAGTGATTCAGAGTATTTAGTACCACAGGTATGGCAATATCCCAGTTGGGGTCTGATCCCCCTAGTGTAACTCTTAATATGTTTAAAACCTTCCTATTCGCTCTTTCCACCAACCCATTCGACTTTGGGTGATAGATCATGATATTGATTTTCTTTATGCCAAGGAATTCACACAAAGAGTTTAAATATGATTATTGAATTCTCCACCCGAGTCAGAGATTATCATGTGTGGAATTCCATGTTTACAAATGTAGCACTCGTAAAACTTCCTAGCGCATTCGATCGCGGTCTTAGTTTTAAGAGCTATCAGTTCTGTATATCGAGTCAAAGCATCTATAATTACTAAGAGGTGCTTATTTCCTCTGTCTGACTCGTAAAACCCTGTTAATAAATCTAAGTGTACTCTTTCAAAGGGTTGATTGGGCACGGGATAAGCCCCTAGGCTGACAGATGTCTTCGTGTGCCCTTTGTTTTCCTGACAATTGCGACAATTAGCTATGTGATTTTTCATGTCTGTAAGCATCGTATGCCAATAAAATAATGATTTGGCTTTCTCTGACATTATGGAGAACCCCGGGTGTTCAGGCAATGGATTTGCATGCAACCAATTTAGGACCGTGGTTATAAGTGAGATTGGTACCACTACCTGGTCGTTAGTCACCTGTGGTGTATTGAAGGTTTTCCTTGTCACGGATCTACACAGAATATTATCTTTGATTATATAATTCTGCTGCGTATACTTTATATATTCCTTTTCCTTGGGATTTTTACTGATGCTTGTTGATTGAAGATCCTGGTTCCTCAGTTTAAATCTGATTTATAGCTGATATTCGATGAGTTCATTACTTCGGTAGACATAGATACTTCGCTGTAATTGTAGATTTATTACTGTTGTAACTGCTAATTATTACAGTTGTAACCGCTGGTTGTTGTAGTTGTAATCGCTGGTTGTTATAGCTGTAATCGCTGCCACCAATTGTTAGTGTGCGAGTGTTATACGTACACATTGTGGTTCCATCCTCATGTCTCTTCAATGTGATATAGAAATATTAGACTTGTAGGTTCTTCTTAGAATAAGTCAAAGTTTTTAGGTTAACTTTAAACAATTTATTGATAGCTCCATCATTGGAGTATGGATGGTTTGGTCGGATGACCATTCCGTATGAAAAGATGAATAGAACTGATTTACAATAAGCTCGCGTCGATAACGTAACACTAGCTATCTCAGCGTTTATTACAAATACAAAGTGAAATGATCACGTAGCCTTATGGCCGGAAGTCAGGTGATTCCGGTACGGATCAATAGGTCAACTGTTTCTCACGGGAGGCATTGTGACATGTTTACAAGACATATATAAATGTTTACTCATGCAATGCTTTCCAAGCATTGCTTTAGCATTGTCTATTTTCACATCCTGTTATGGATGCTGTCACACTCCCAACTCTCCAATGATCCCTTGGGTCATGGGTTTATAAATGTATACATTACATACATACTTATATATATATATATATATATATATATATATATATATATATATATATATATATATATATATATGTATATATATATGTATATATATATATATATATATATATATATATATATATATATTTATATATATATATATATATATATATATATATATATATATATATATATATATATAAAATGCATGTGTGTGTGGTTGTGTGTATATTTGCGTGTATGTGTATGTGCTTATATATTGAACAAAAAGTAACTCCTTCAAATTAATATCAAATTAGATTGGGAAAGCATACTAATCAATACCATTGGGTAATACCTTAACAACTTGAGATTTGCAGATGACATAGCTGTATTTAGTGAATCATGGGAGAAATTTAGAAAGATAATTGAAGATGTGAAAAAGGAAAGGTGAAATGTAAGACAGAAAATGAGCCTGGGTAAAACTAAGATAATGTTCAAAGAAAATGCAGAGACAACAAATAAGAGTAATTTTCGAACCTCTTGAAGTTATTAATGAAAATACTCACTTAGCACAGGCAGTAAGTGTTTCCCAAGACACGAGACCGAAAGTAAAAGAAGGATATAGTCGAGTAAAAATATGGTTTAATAATAAAAAAAAATGCTAGAATAGGTTTATCAACTGTCTCTGGATTCATATGCTATGTAAAATGACATCTAAAAGTCCACCAAAAGCTGTTAAATCAAAAATGGCCACCAATGCATGAAAAAGTTTAATTAACTTCTGTAGTATTTAATAAACATCCTTCGTATTCACTCTACAATGATATATAAGATGTATACATTAGGTCTTCTGAGGCAAAGAATACCATGGAGACAGTCAAATTTCTTTTTAATCATCATATAATGAAATACTCTATGGTATCCAATAAAGGCCTCTGATACACAGATATATCCTAAATCAATCATATAATATCAAATATCAATATATACAAAACATTCAAAAACTTTCAACAGTTTTTCACTTATGAAACTAGTGTGTTTGGTTACTATCAGAGTCCAAAATTCTAAACTTAATAATATGATAATCTTACTATCAATTAAGTGCATACACATTTCATTAGCATTATTAATAAATAGACTCCAATAGATACTCATCAAATGCCACTTCATTGAATTTGGCATGATTGTATGGATTATCACAATTTTCTAATTGCCATTGTCCACAGGCAGGTACACATGGTAATCGAAACACCCTACAACTATACCGCGGTGATCGGCAGGAACATTTGCAATTACAATGTATTATCTTTAACACATTGTCTGGAGCAGCATTAATATCTGACATTACTGGTCTTAACTTAGTGTCCTCTATCTTCCAACCATGTCACTCTCTTTCACAATCCACACCATTATCTGGTAATAAACGCTGAGAGAATGAAATTTGGTGGAAGACTCTGTTGCATTCAGAAGCATTTGCCCCTACACCACTGACTACATTACGCAGTGAGGAGTCTTCTGAAAAGGGGGAAAAAGATAGTAAGTTACCAACTTGAGCTTCTATAGGACTACAGCGTCCCTCTTCATCCTTGCTTTGATAAAATCTCTATGTTGATCACTGGTAGTGAAGGAAAGGTCGTTTAATTCCTCCATTGTCTTGTTATACTCAATAGTAATGGAAGCTGACAATGTCCACAATGACTTCTGGTCTTCTGTCATACCACTTCCCCGAGTCACTCCACCTGAGGTTTTTTGTTACCTAATTAAAGTTTGCTCAATAGCAAGATCAGAACTAAGGCCTGCCCAGTACTGATTACTTCGACTGATCACATG
>NC_090752.1:31275507-31278007 GCF_036898095.1 Palaemon carinicauda
GAGTTCACATCACATGTCCTGTGACGTCATATGTATGGCGGAATGCTCGCTGGCAAACCGAATTATTTCCTTTCGGTATATTACTGAGTAATCTTATTATTCTTATTATCGAATCATCGAGTAATGATATAAAGAATTTCTGATAATATCTAAAGAAATATGAAGATTTAACGGTGAATTAAAAATCAAAACTATGGAGAGAGAGAGAGAGAGAGAGAGAGAGAGAGAGAGAGAGAGAGAGAGAGAGAGAGAGAGAGAGAGAGAGAGAGAGAGTAATCATATGATAACTGATAATAAGTTCTATAAACGGACTGTATTGGAACTGTGATACCCTATAAAATATATTGTTGCTGATGTAATATTCATTATGAAGAGATTTCGAATAAATAAACTAGGTTACTAAACCATCATACACACCTTTGGTATTCAACATAACCACTACATTCCCTTTTTGTGATTATAATTAAATCATGCATGTACATATATCAACTTCACAGGCACTTCTTAAATAAATTTCTTTCTGGATATCATATTGGCAAAATCATCAATTATACTCTGAAAATCAATATTTCTTGTTAGATCAGACTCAATGGTCAACAAGGCTAGGTTACACAATTTGTCTTGGCTCATTGTTGAACGGAGCTGGTTTTTCAATCTTTTCAAAACAGAAAATGAACGTTCTCCTTCACAGTTAGTAGCTGGAAGTGTTAGGTAAAGGCGATACACTATGTCAACATTAGGGAAGGTTTCTGAGATACCTGCATTTCTTAAATGTTTCAAAGCAGCTGAGGGCGCACATTTTCAGGTGGGGCTTTAATCTGATTCATATACCCAGAAAAATGAACCATTTCTTCAAAAAATGTGTCCTGAACATCTGCTGAAAGGTGTTGTTGCAACTTTAATGCAGCTTCTCTCAATTCTGCATCTGACATAGTAGTAATTTTGAACAGAAATCCAAACTTGTCATTGAGATTCTGGTAGATTTCTTTTCTTTTCACCAATTCTGCCTTGGTAGCAATACAATTTCCTTGTCTGGCTCTTCAAAATTGCGTTTCCTCTTCCTTGACCGCTGATGATCAGCCCGGTAACTGTAGTCTTTCACCAGCAGTTTAGCTTTCTCTTCAAACTTTTCTAAAGCTTCATCATTGCGAAGTGAGATTACAAATTCCACTAAGCCTGCATAGAGGTTAGCACAAGTAGCCATTTCAATTTCAGTTTTCTGAAGTGTCTTGTTCGTGGCATTTAACCGTTCCAGTATACAGTCCCAAAGCACACAGAAAAATCAGTACCTAAATAGCTGTGTAAACAGTGGTAGCACTAATAGTAAAATAGCAAATCCTTAGCATTTTGCTGAGAAATTGCATGGTTTGCAACATTTTTGCACTTTGACCTCAATAACTTCTAGAGTAATAGAGATCTGTTATTGAAATGATAAAGACTTAAAGACAGGACAAAGTGCTTTTAAAACCTACAAATGGAAGTCAGTTTGCGTTTTTAAGTTTTCTTATAGTATTTTTTTCCAAAAATGCGTCTTTACTGATCCATGCGTCGTTACTGGTCAAGTAACCCTATCAGGTACCTCCCCAAACATTTAGAGGCGAAAACAAACATTTATCCATACACATCAATGTCTATCAACAACACTTCAGTTAATTTGTCACAGTACAAGTCTAGATAACGTGTAATTACTACAGAAAATTGGAGAGGAATCTCCCATACTCACCCATTAGCGGGAAAACACAACCGTTCTGATGTAAACAAAGGCGTGTTGGGTGTTGCCATCTATGGTTAGGTTTATTTATTTTTATTTTATTTTATTTCATTATTTATTTTTGTTATGATTAATTTTCAAAAATCAATTTTACTCTCCAAACACTTGAACTTTTTAGGTAGGGACCCCTTTGCACTTGCACCATGTGCTCAGTCTTGGATGAGCCCCTGAACCCCTTGGATCGTGGGGGCCCCAAATGCGCGGGGCCCTAGGCAAATGCCTAGTTTGCCTATGTGGTAATTCGGCCCTGATCATAACCTAAGGTAAACAGAATATTAAGTAATTCTTGATGTTTAAAATCCTTCCGAAATTGAAAAATAGACTACAAAAATACTTCAATAAAGCATATGATATCCTACTAAACAAGAAAACGAAATAATGGTATACAGTAAGAAAATATTGATAAAATATGACGTAGATGATTGCCGAATCATGACGTATCATAATAAATCTACGGAAACTTCACTTTATGAATTCGATATACGTTTAAACAGACTTACGATTTGCCTCTAGGCCTCTATCTCCGTCGTAAGTCGGTGACTACCTGTATATATATATTACAACACTTTGAAAAGAATTTACATAATAACAAAATAAGTTTCTGGAAAAAAATTAGGTCTGAACAAAACTTAGATTGGACAAAAATGTTACGATCTGAAAATTATATAATAACTTGACTGGATTTATTATATCTGAGTAAACCTTAGACTAAGAAAAGAAATAATGAAA
>NC_090752.1:31283007-31290507 GCF_036898095.1 Palaemon carinicauda
ATAATAACCTTCAGAACGCCGGTGAGTATTCGAGTTTAATTTTTCATTTGGGTAGATGTGACGCCTTAGTAAGAATAAAACAGTCTCTGAGTAAAAGTGCCCATCGTAGCTTCACATTAGAAATATTGAAATCTTTTAATCATTTCGTCATTGGTCTGGATTTGGTAGAATGTCGTAGCCTACAGTAGGCAATACGAGTCCCGCTCAAGCTCGATAGCTGCTAATAGTGTCTGCAACCTTACCATCCTTACGAGCTAAGGGTGGGGGTTTTGGAAGAATCTACAGGTCTACCGGTTGACTCATGAGCAGCCATTACATGGCATCCCTGGTCTTAGGTTGGGTGGAGAGGGGGTTTGGCCGCTGATCATATGTATATACTGTATGGTCAGTCTTAAGGTCATTGTCCTGCTAGCTAGGGCATTGTCACTTTCCCTTACCTCTGCCATTCATGAACGGCCTTTAAGCCTTTAAACACCAGGCCTCTTATTCCGTTGAATGCCTTACAACTATTATTGAATGTCTTTGGACTATGGACAGTACTGGCATAAGGCTGACTGCATCCAAACCAAACTCGTTATATATATATATATATATATATATATATATATATATATATATATATATATATATATACATATATATATATATATATATATATATATATATATATATATATATATATATATATATATATGTAATGTGTGTGAGTCTGTCAGTGTGTAGATTGGATAGATGGATATTTGTGTGAATATCAGACTCATTACCCGTATCTAGTCTACTGCAGGGCAAAGGATTTGCACGTCCTACTCCCCTCTGTTTATGGCCTTTTTCTGCCAGTCTACACCCGCAAATTATCTCAGTTCGTCAATCCATAGTGTTCTCTTCCTTCCCTTGCTTTGTCCATCTGTTGTCTGTCATACTCATTATAAATCCTACCCCTGTCCATTTCTTTTTCTTACATAACGTTAGAATATCCTCTAATTTAATTTGCTCTTGGATCCATGTTGCATTTTTTCTGTCTCTTAGTGTTACTTCTATCATTGTTCTCTCCATGGCTCTTTGAGTTGCAATTGTCTTATGTTCTAAGGCTTTAGTATGGCTCCAAGTTTTTGATTCACAAGTTATTACTGGTAGGGCCACTTTACTTTTTGAAGAAAGAGGCATTTTACATTTCATAATCCTATTCTTACCCGTATTTTAATTTCGGTCTCATGTCATGGAAAAACATTTACTCTCTGTCTTAATTGTGTATATTCTTTAACAATATCTTGAGGTTTTTCCATAACTTATTTGTTATTTCTGCATTTTCAGCGAATATTAGTCTATGTGTCATACATAATGGTTTGCCATAATCTGTTGATTTTTTCCGATAACTGGTTAATTACATGGATATGGTCAGTTGTTGAATACCCACTTCTAAAGCCTGCTTGCTCTCTTGGTTTATTAAAGTCTGGCTGTCTTTCTATTCGGCCTAATATAGTATTTGTAAATATTTTATTTATCATTTTCTTTTTAGAGAAATTTGCATCGTAATTTTCATAACATCATTTTGTTTACCAAACGCTCTCAATTTCCTTCTTATCCTTCTTATAATTTCGGTTTCATGTCTCACGAAAACACCTAAGTCTCTCAAGATTCGACCATAACCCTTATTTGTTATCTTTGGATTTTCATTGAACATTATCTTAATTTTACTTACATTCATTTCAGACCTACTTTTTTTTTTTTGCTTTCTCTACTCAAATC
This sequence comes from Palaemon carinicauda, assembly GCF_036898095.1. Classification (NCBI taxonomy): domain Eukaryota; kingdom Metazoa; phylum Arthropoda; class Malacostraca; order Decapoda; family Palaemonidae; genus Palaemon; species Palaemon carinicauda. Next base: position 31,284,754 of record NC_090752.1, read on the forward strand.
TTTTATATTTTTTAGAAACTCTTTCCATGATTCCATAAATAGAACTGTTATCTGCAAATCTCAATTCGTTAAGGTATTCCCCATTAAAGTTAAATCTTACATTTTCCTAATTTGAATTTTTAAAAACTCCTTTTAGACATGCTGTGAATAATTTAGGAGATGAGGTCTCCCTGTTTAATTCTTTTCTCAATCGGAATGTTCTCATTATCTTTATATAGTTTTAGGATAGCTGAAATTCCTCTATCGACATCTTCAAGTATTCTAACACAAGGTTTATTTACTCTTTGTCTTTTAAGGGCTTTTATTACTATTGGCGTTTTGACAGAACTTAAAAGGTTTCTCATAGTCAATAAATGTTATACATAGGGGTATGTCTCACTCTATTGATTTTTCCATTAGTTGGTTAATTACATAGAAACGGTCTGTTGTTGAATACATACTTCAAAAGCATGCCTGCATTTTTGGTTGATTAAAGTCTAGCTGTTTTCTATTCGACTTAATATAATCTTTGTAAATATTTTAAATATTACTGAGGGTAAACTTATTGAACGGGAATTTTTTTGGTCTTTTGTGTTTCCCTTTTTGGGAATTAGTATACTGATAAAGCTTTTCTAAGATGTAGGTAGAGAGAATTCTTGCAGATACTTGGTGTAGAGTTCAGCCAGTGTTGCTACTCTGAAATCTCCTCTCTCTATTATTAAATCAATTGTTAGGCCATCTTTTGCTCCTGTTGTTTTGTGTCTTATCCTGCCTTTTAATTATCTCATTGATATTAATATTATTATTATTATCATTACTATTATTGTTATTATTATCATTATTATCTTCATTACTATTATTATTATTATTATTATTATTATTATTATTATTATTATTATCATTACTATTATTGTTATTATTATCATTTTAACGTGCTAGGCGGTATTGTTGAGGAAAACTGAGCTATACGGTATATCTTAGCATTCCATGTTTTCTAAAGGTTATATAAGCAGATGAGCAACCTTTTAGAGTAAAGATGACTTTGATTGTGAAAGGAAATGCTCCTTAACTCTCGATGTCACTGGCAGCAGGATCGTGGAATGTGTTTAAGGTGATAGAGAAGCTGCCTCTTCGGCTTCTACTTCTGATGCCTTGCATATGATGTTACTGAAATTAGCATGGACCGAAAGGGTCACTTCCCTTTGTTAGATAGAAACTGCGCATCACAAGGAACTGGCTATCCTTTGATGAATCTAGCCATTGAATCCTCTATACATTTAGTCATCCTATGGAAAGAGAAAATGATAGGATGGCCCCAGTCCCGGGCGAAGCTAGGTGCTAAAAATCAGCTGGTTTATAAATAAAAGAAAGAAAAAATTAAAATTGGTGATTGGAATGTTATAAGCATGAATCAGATTGGTAAGTTACAGCAAGGGGAGAATGAATTTATGGAATATAGTTTGGATATCTTGGCCCTAAGTGAAACACGTTGTAAAAGGATTGGTAAGTTGACAAAGGCAATGTATATTATGAGTTAAATAGCAGGACAGTATTAGAAATGAGACTATACGAGAGATTACTTGAGTGCCATATGTGGACGAGATCATGATGAGGGGTAGATGGAGATGGTTTGGGGACGCCTTTGCACTCCCCAAGAGATATCAGTTCACCAAACGTCCAGCTGAGGTCCACAAGGCAATGGAAGAGTTGGAAGACCAAGGCCTACATGGCTGAGACTATGAAGCATGAAGTAGGTGCTGATGAATGGAAAAGTATTGAATTGAAAGCTTAAGATAGAGACGACTAGCAAAATCTAACCGAGGCCCTTTGCATCAATAGGCGTAAGAGGAGATGAGAATGATGATGATGATGATGATATATATATATATAAATATATATATATATATATATATATATATATATATATATATATATATATATATATATATATAGATAGATATATACATATATACACACACATATATATATATATATATATATATATATATATATACATATATACATACATACATACATATATATATATATATATATATATATATATAGAGAGAGAGAGAGAGAGAGAGAGAGAGAGAGAGAGAGAGAGAGAGAGAGAGAGAGAGAGAGAGAATTGATGGAGTTGGAAGAGAAGGGGTAGAAATGATGATGACACCAAGAATTTAAAAGGCATTAACTGAGTGGAGAGTAACATCATCTGCATATGCAACAAGCTTTTTTCCAAGGCCAACCTACATGTTCTGTAATGGGCTGAGTATACTACCCTGAAGAACACCAGATATCATATTTCTATACTCACTAAGGCGTACATAAACAACAGCTCTTTGCGATCTATTATTAAAAATTCAATAATGATGATAAGAAAAGACCCACTCACTCCCAACCGTTTGCATTTAAGAACAATGGCCTCATGATTAACACAGTCGAAGGCAGCGTAAGACTCAATGACAATCATACGAATTTCCAAACAACAATCAGTGGATGTCTGTACAGTATTGGAGATTATCAGGAATTCACGTGCTCCAGGGCCTTTACGAGAGCTAAAATACAAACTAGTGGTACGGGCTGAGAGAAGGTTGTGATTCAAAGACAGGATGGAAACAACTGAGTGAGTATTGTTGAACACTCTCCTTTATATACAAAAGCTCAAGGCAACAGGAATTTTCCTATTCAAAATCTACACTGTTACCATTGAGAAAAGCAGACATGTTTATTCAGGTTCTTTTTAGTGCGAGGGAGGAGTGAAGATAAAAGCACAAAATGAACTATATACGATCGTGTGACACACGGTTGGTACATGGCTCCCCCCCCCCCCCCTAAAAATGATATACCATACTGTACATGTTAAATAGGGCGCCCTGAATCTGGAGTGGTAGTAGCAAAAACTGCGCCAATTAGCGGCAGTGAGTGGCTGTAGAAGTTGTTGGTCTGGGCGCGAGCGAGTGCTGGATGATGGGTGGCTTTATTGCCGCTCCAGCTCTTCACGGGGTAGGCGTATGTGTCCTACGGCATTCATAGGCGTGTATGCACTATGGCATTCATAGGCTTGTCCTACGGCATTCATAGGCCTATGGCATTCATAGGCATGTGTGTCCTACTGCATTCATAGGTGTTTGTCCTAAGGCATTCACGTCAGCTTCGGTTGAAGTTGAATAGGTGTCCTCTCCGTCACGAGTGGAGGCGTTGATGGAGGTTTTGAAGGTCATGAAGTGACTGTCTATAAGGGCGTCAGTTTTGGTCATCAAGTCCTTTATGGGTAAACTATTGACATCGGGTATGGCAGCGCGTACAGGTTTGGGTAAACGGCTTACCCAAAACGCACGAAGTAGGTTCACATCACGAGGAGAGCCGTCTGCGGTAGGTTGCAGGCGAGTGATACTGGTCACCTTCCCTGAGGGCGAGCGAAGCCCTTTGGTCCCCCAACGGTTGTTGAGAGAATAGAAAAAGCTTTGCTATACGGGCGGCTGGCGACGGCGAGTACTGCTTCAGAAGTTATGCGTTGACGGCGTCATAGTATCGGTGAGAGGCGGGGGGGGGGGGGGGGGGGGGATTGGGGGAGGAGCGAGGCACTCCGGGGTCACCAATGTGACGGGCCGAGAGAAGGTTGTGACTCAAAGATGGGATGAAAGCAACTGAGTGAGTTTATTATTGAACACTGCTTTATATACAAAAGCTCAAGGCAACAGGAATTTTCCTGTTCAAAATCAACACCGTTAACATTGAGAAAAACAGACATGTTTATTAAGGTTCTTTTTAGTGCGAGGGGAGAGTGAAGATACACGCACAAAATAAACTATGTACGATCGTGTGACACACAGTTGGTACACTAGGGTACAGATGATTACCTTCAGCACACCTTATTAAACGTTTTGCCAAAATTCGGTAAAAAATTTAGATGATATTGGAGTAATGGAAATTGGATGGTAATCAGCTGACTTGAACTACCACTAATGCATTTGCATAATGGAGTAACATTATCAATTCTGCAAGTGCTAAAAGAATATCTTCTTGCTAACTTGCAGAAAATAACAAATAATAATTATTATTATTATTATTAGTATTATTATTATTATTATTATTATTATCATTATTATTATTATTATTATCATTAAATAACCTAGGAACTGAGAAATCTGCAGTTTTTATAAAACACAAAAGAAAAATTCTATGAGTCTATACCTACATAAGCATCAAGAGAGTTTTAATTTCCCGAGATTGAAAATCTAAAATAGTTAGTTGAGCCTCAGGAAAACAGGAATGACGAAGATCAAGTTTTTCATTACTCTACTTACTGTCAAACACATCAGCCAAAAGATTTCCTTTTCCTTTGGACAATGAGTGACAGAGCCTTCTGGTTTAATTAAAAGGGGCAACCATTACGTCTACCCCAAATAGTGTAGATTCAAGGGTAGCCTACCACTTATGTTCTTGGGTTGTACCGGATAGGGTTTCTTTTATGGTAAAATTGCATTCCTTTTCAGTTAAAGCATAAACTCTCTGAGCAAAAGCTCTAAGCAGAGTGTAATTATTCCAAGTTAAATCTGATCGGTTACCCTTCCAAATATGATAGGCCTCCTACTTCTCCAAATAAGGACGTCTACAATAATCAACGGTTTGTCTTTTCTCTATCTTAGCACACGAGAAGGGATATACCTATCAATTATGGTGACCAGATTCTCATTCAAAGGAACAACAGCCTCAACAGTGTCATACATTTGTAACCAATTCAAGCCCAAACGATCCTCAAAAGGCCATTCAAGTCAGTATGAGATTTTATATGAATATTACATGAGTATGTCACATCAAGGACATGCTACTCAGTTTTCACTACTAATGAAATCAAGGTATGCTCAGATGTCCCCACTGGAGAACCAGCCTTACCTGTTATAACACCATGAGAGTTTGTTTATACAAGGTCGAAGCATTTACGAGATCTGTGGGTAGCTTCACTTTGATTTTCTCATAGCCTGATCCAGAGGCACACTCTAAAGCTCTTAAGCCAGGCCCATCAGTAGGAGAAACAATTTACCCACTCCCTATGGTGATCATTAAAATCACCGTCAAAAACAAAATAGGCCATTTTATCATCATCATGTATTTTAGCCATAATAGTAAGAAGACAATCTAAGATAGAATCATCCATGTCTGGATTCCTGTAGATTCAATATAAATAGTTCTTGTTATGCCTGCCACAAACTTTTATTACCTGAGTCTCATGACATCCACATTCATAGCAGGACTTATGAGAAGCTGGGTACTCACTCCAAATAAACACCGCCATTCGCCTGGCCCCAGGGATGGCATCGCGTTGCAACATTATTGGCTTCTTAAAACCAGATGAGGGCCTCATTTGTAAAAGCAAAGTTTCTGAGCACAAAAGAATACTGTTTGTATGCAGCTGTAAGTTCTTGAATATTTTCATGCAGACCACGAATATTGCAATACAGTAGACGGTACTGACGAAGTCTAAGACGTTCTGGTCCTGTATCTCGCTGAATATCTCCAGACAGGATAAGAATTAACGGCAATAAAAACTATTCATCACAATTAAAACCCAACTTAATAATAATTATGAAAAAAATATGAACAGAAATATATAAAGTGATTTATAAAACAAACTCTGACTAGAACAGGCACTGAGTAGAGTGGATATCTTTGCCTTTATCTCAAGATTAGCAATTGAATTATGCTCGATTTGGACCTGATTTCATGCAAATCGGATTAATCAGAATAAATCGGATAGTTTTTCAATTTTGT
>NC_090752.1:31300507-31305507 GCF_036898095.1 Palaemon carinicauda
TTACCCTTTTCCTTAGACATGTCCTAAGATACAGAATAATATAGTTCACTTATCACAAGGTAGATGTTGAAGTCTTCCAAAATTGTCGTAGTTCTGGGTATTGAACGTCTAGTTTTGTTCAGTTAATATTCTATGAAAATGCCGGCCTTTCCACTCAGTACTTTATATTGGAACTGTTCGCCGTGGCTGTGGTAACCTCGGAGGTAATTTACTTCTTACCTTTGACAGGTACATATTACGCACGCGCGAACTTAAGGCCTATTAGGCAATTACTAATTTAAGTCATTTAATTCATGTCTAATTTTATTATTCATTTTACTTATCATTAACACTAAGTTACTATACTAAGTAGCATTAGGTTATTTACTTTTAATTTATTAAGAAAAATAGGTAAAGCTTAGAGTCAAGCTAACGACCGAACGGCTATTCCCCACAGTCGGACACAAATATTTACGTTAACTGTAATCCTTATAAGGAAACACTTTTGCTTTCCATTTCATTTGCATTTTTGGTTTCTAACAAGGTAACTGTACTTGAGGCAGATGTTGCCACTCTTTGGGAGATGGCTTCAGGCCAAGTTGGATGGAAGCAAACACAAGATGCATGTTGTCCTTGTGTATGACGAAGGACGGGCCTTCTAAGAAGTAACATCAGTGATGGACAGCCAAATACACCACAAGTAGTTCGCAGTCGAAGGTAGAGTACCTGGGAAGATCAGTTGTCCGAGTACGAAAAATAAAAAAAAAACAGACAATCTGGTGAACTTCTTGAAAAAAAAAAAAAAAAACAGTCAAATCTTGAGGAAAATATGCGAATTTGCTTTATGAAAAATGAGATCACGAAAAGTGTGTCATTTTGCTTTATAAATATTGAATCTACATCAGTGGGCTTAAAAACATACGAATCCGTAAATAGATCATTCAACTCGGACAACTACAAATACCTCTAATCAAAGCAACTACTTCCGGTGGCTAATTTGACAACTATTTTGAAAAATGGACGCCATATTTGATTTTCAATTGGTCGATCGGCCAAATTTGGTTAGTATGACTGGGGGAACAAGCGAGTCAAATTTGATACTTGTATCATCATTTCCATGTTTTTTCTACTCTCTCTCTCTCTCTCTCTCTCTCTCTCTCTCTCTCACACACATACACACGCACATACACTGCTTCGTGACACAACGGTAAGTGGACAGATGGCTGTGTTCCCTAAATTGTCAGAAACAGTGATTTATTGGCCTGGTTGTTAGTCCATTGCTGTGGGTTTCACATGCGTGGAGAGAGAGAGAGAGAGAGAGAGAGAGAGAGAGAGAGAGAGAGAGAGAGAGAGAGAGAGAGCTTGTGCGCATCGGCAAGGTACTCTCTACACTGCCCAAAATAAAACCATTCATAAGATATTTACAAGAAATTCTCTCTCTCTCTCTCTCTCTCTCTCTCTCTCTCTCTCTCTCTCTCTCTCTCTCTCTCTCTCTCTCCTCATATCTAGCTTTGTAATGCATTAGAAATGTCAGGATAAAAGGCTAAGACTTAAATTAGAATTCTTCCATTGGCCAATGCCTCTTCCAGATGAATATTGTTTAGACCCCCACCCCCCTCTCTCTCTCTCTCTCTCTCTCCTCTCTCTCTCTCCTCTCTCTCTCTCTCTCTCTCTCTCTCTCTCTCTATCATATCTAGCTTTGTAATGCATTAGTAATGTCAGGACAAATGGCTAGAATTAAATCAGAATTCTTCCATTGGCCAATGCCTCTTCCAGATGAATATTGTTTAGACCTCTCTCTCTCTCTCTCTCTCTCTCTCTCTCTCTCTCTCTCATATCTAGCTTTGTAATGCATTGGAAATGTCAGGATAAAAGGCCAATACTTAAATCAGAATTCTTCCATTGGCCAATGCCTCTTCCAGATAAATATTGTTTAGCCTCCCCCCCCCTCTCTCTCTCTCTCTCTCTCTCTCCTCTCTCTCTCTCTCTCTCTCTCTCTCTCTCTCCCCTTCCCAGTAATACATTCCATAAGAAGGAGGATAAACGGGTCCGTGTTCCCTCTGATCTGGTGCTCCTTAAGTGCATCTCGCTGTATCCATTTTCCCCTTCCTTGGACTTGTCCTTCCGCTGCCTACAGGGAATTTGGGTGGAGTGAAGCCTCAGAGTGTAAGCTTCCTCCCTCGGTGAAGCCATCCCTTTAGGATTAATCATTCAGCCGTGTATATGCCACCACACGCCTCTTCTCCTAAGGCTAGGGTTAGGGCTTTCTCTCTAAATGCAAAAGCAGGTAGTCTAGTCGGTGAGTCTCTCAGGGTTTCCAAATTCGGGGATATTTGAAAGATGGCATTTAATTTATTCACACTGAATTAGAAAGGCTGTCCTTTTAATATAGCTTTACTTTAGTCACTTCTGTTTTTCAAAAATTCCATTGCGACAAGTATTTTGGGCATTAAGGCTTCGATTGTTCTAGATTATTGAAGGATTCAGCACAAATTGCGTTGGCTTGATTAGAGATGAAGATATCCTCTGATCATGCAATGGTGCACAACCGGCGGCCCGCGGGCCACATGCGGCCCCCAGTGAAGCACATGGCGGCCCTCGAAGTTATCATAGAAAACACAATATATCACTCTCTGTACAGTAAAAAAAAAAAATAATAAATATAAACATAATACTCCGTCTTATGATATAATTACAAATAGTAAAAATGTACTATATAACACACACACACACATACATATGTATGTATGTATGTATATGTGTCTGTGCATATATATATATATATATATATATATATATATATATATATATATATATATATATATATATATATATATATGTGTGTGTGTGTATGTGTGTGTGTGTGTGTGTGTGTATTATTCTTTGTGTTTTCTTGTTATTGTTGAATTATCTCGTTATCTATAATCAGTTCATTCACTAAATTCATAATTTCATCACCATCCTCGAACACGAAAGCAGTCGAGACAAGAGGTGAACGTGTATGGCTGTCTACAACGTTGTCTAGACGGGAGTAACCTCGTTGTTGTGAAGGGAAGGTAACCACCTGAAGTTATATCTAAAATTCATAATTTTGAATACTTTTCTCTTTTTAAACATATGCGAAACCTGTTTTAGTTTTTCTTGTTTTTTCTTTTTTTATTGTATTTTACATTCATAATTATGGTTTCCTAATACATCTAAATTCCAGTTTAAAAAGTTTGTAAAATGATTATCTGGCAACCTTCCAAGTTAGCCAATTTGTCTGAGCTCCGATAGTTTCTTTGCAGTCTAAAATAGGAGATATTGCTACAAGGCCAGGCATTTATCATTGTAGTGTTTTCAGATTAATTTTGCTTAGCTACTATGGCTTCTGGGACTTCTGTGGACAAAAACTCAAGTCAAAAGAGAAAGCTTGAAGATGAACATAGAAAATTTCAAGAAATATGGACAGATAAATATTTCTTTGTGGAAAACAGTGGAAAAAAAAATCATTTGCTTGATATGCCAGAATAGTGTGGCCGTTTGTAAGGAATACAAGTTGCAAAGGCATTATCTGACAAAGCACAAGCCTTATGAAAAATTTGTTGGTGAACTAAGAAAGCAGAAAATTAAATCACATGCAGAAAAATATGTTTATTCAGAAAAATAAAGAGGCACAGGACGTAACAGAAGTGAGTTATGAAATTGCAAACCTGATTGCTAAACATTCCAAGGCATTTTCAGAGGGGGATTTTCATTAAAAAGTGTATTCTACTTGCTGCTCAAAAACTTTCTCCAGATGTTTGAAAAAGTTTGAGAATATCAGTTTGAATCGTATGACAGTGCAACGTCGTATTGTTGATTTGTCGGGTGATATAGTAGACCAGTTGAAGGAGAAAAGTAAACAATTTGTGTACTTCTCCCTAGCCACTGATGAATCTACTGATGTTACATCTACGGCTCAGCTACTTGTATTTGTACGTGGTGTGACAGAGGACTTTTCTATTCATGACTCTCTGGATGGAATGCAAGATTTGGTATCCCTGAGCATATTACTTCCGACAGGGGAACCACTTTCACCTCTCAATTATGGACGTCATTAGCGAATCTCCTGGGCATCACCCTACATCAGAAACGGCCTACAACCCCCCTGCCAATGGAATGGTTGAACGTTTTCATCGTAACCCTCAAAGCAGCTTTGATGTTCCGCTGCAAGGATTCCAACTGGTTTACTCAGCTTCCCTGGGTCCTCCTGGGACTAAGGACCACTTCTAAGGATGCCCTCGACGTCTCGGCAGCTGAAATGGTGTATGGCGACCCGTTGGTTGTCTCTGCAGAATTTTTTCCTTCTACAACATCCTCCGACGGTCTCCAGCGCATACGTCACGTCGTGGGAAAATTTACTTCATGCCGCCAAACTTACAAGCCCCCAGCGAAGCATCACATACCAACGGACTTGCACTCTGCAACGCACGTCTTCCTGCGCAACGACACTAGCAAGCCACCGCTAACGCCCCCTTACACGGGCCCTTTCCTTGTGATCCGCCGCAGTCCGAAAACATTCCTACTAAACATTCGTGGTAAAGAAGACTGGGTCTCCATTGATCGTCTAAAGCCTGCTTATCTTCTGCCAGATGACCCGCCTACAGTTCGCCCCTCTAGATCAGGGCGCCCTATTTAACATGTGCAGTATGTCATTTATAGAGGGGGGAGCCATGTACCAACCGTGTGTCACACGATCGTACATAGTTCATTTTGTGCTTGTACTAAAACGAACCTGAAAATTCATGTCTGCTTTTCTCCTCTGTAACAGTGTTAATATTTGAACATGAAAATTCTTGTTGCTTGAGATTTTGTATATAAAGGAGAGTGTTCTTTAATAAACTAACTCAGTTGCTTTCACACTGCCTTTGAGTTCACAACCTTTCTTTCGGCACCGTCACACTACTATAGCGTGAGGTCTACCACACTATAGCGTGAGATCTACTTCCCGTTAGTACTATAGCGTGAGGTCTACCACACTATAGCGTGAGATCTACCAC
>NC_090752.1:31310507-31320507 GCF_036898095.1 Palaemon carinicauda
TATATATATATATATATATATATTTATATATATATATATACACCAAGACACTTCCCCCAATTTTGTGGGGTAGCCGACATTAACAAATAAAAAAAAACAAAAAGGGGACCTCTACTCTCTACGTTCCTCCCAGCCTGACAAGGGACTCAACCGAGTTCAGCTGGTACTGCTAGAGTGACACAGCCCACCCTCCCCCGTTATCCACCACAGATGAAGCTTCATGATGCTGAATCCCCTACTGCTGCTACCTCCGCGGTCATCTAAGGCACCGGAGGAAGCAGCAGGGCCTACCGGAACTGCGTCACAATCGCTCGCCATTCATTCCTATTTCTAGCACGCTCTCTTGCCTCTCTCACTTCTATCCTGCTATCACCCAGAGCTTTCTTCACTCCATCCATCCACCCAAACCTTGGCCTTCCTCTATTACTTCTCCCATCAACTCTTGCATTCATCACCTTCTTTAGCAGACAGCCATTTTCCCTTCTCTCAACATGGCTAAACCACCTCAATACATTCATATCCACTCTAGCTACTAACTCATTTCTTACACCCGTTCTCACCCTCACCACTTCGTTCCCTACCCTATCTACTCGAAATACACCAGCCATACTCCTTAGACACTTCATCTCAAACACATTCAATTTCTGTCTATCCATCACTTTCATTCCCCACAACTCCGATCCATACATCACAGTTGTTACAATCAATTTCTCATATAGAACCCTCTTTACATTCAAGCCCAACCCTCTATTTTTTACTACTCCCCTAACTGCCTCCAACACTTTGCAACCTTCATTCACTCTCTGACGTACATCTGCTTCCACTCCACCATTTGCTACAACAACAGACCCCAAGTACTTAAACTGATCCACCTCCTCAAGTAGCTCTCCATTCAACATGACATTCAACCTTGCTCCACCTTCCCTTCTCATACATCTCATAACCTTACTCTTACCCACATTTACTCTCAACTTCCTTCTCTCACACTCCCTTCCAAATTCTGTCACTAGTCAGTCAAGCTTCTCTTATGTGTCTGCAACCAGTACAGTATCATCCGCAAACAACAACTGATTTACCTCCCATGCATGGTCATTCTCGTCTACCAGTTTTAATCCTCATCCAAGCACTCGAGCATTCACCTCTCTCACTACTCCATTAACATACAAGTTAAACAGCCACGGCGACATCACACATCCCTGTCTCAGCCCCACTCTCACAGGAAACCAATCATTCACTTCATTTCCTATTCTAACACATGCTTTACTACCTTTGTAGAAACTTTTCACTGCTTGCAACAACCTTCCACCAACTCTATATAACCTCATCACATTCCACATTGCTTCCCTATCAACTCTATCACACTTTTTCCAGATCCATAAACGCAACATACACCTCCTTACCTTTTGCTAAATATTTCTCGCATATCTGCCTAACTGTAAAAATCTGATTCATACGACCCCTACCTCTTCTAAAACCACCCTGTACTTCTAAGATTGAATTCTCTGTTTTATCCTTAATCCTATTAATCATTACTCTACCATACACTTTTCCAACTACACTCAACAAGTTAATACCTATTGAATTACAACACTCATGCACATCTCCTTTACCCTTATATAGTGGTACAATACATGCACAAACCCAATCTACTGGTATCATTGACAACACAAAACACATATTAAACAATCTCACCAACCATTCAAGTTGAGTCACACCCTCTTCCTTCAACATCTCAGCTCTCACACCATCCATACCAGATGCTTTTCCTACTCTTGTTTCATCTAGTGGTCTCCTCACTTCCTGTATTGTAATCTCTCTCTCATTCTCATCTCCCATCACCGGCACCTCAACACCTGCAACAGCAATTATATCTGCCTCCCTATTATCATCTACATTCAGTAAACTTTCAAAATATTCCGCCCACCTTTTCCTTGCCTCCTCTCCTTTTAAAAACCTTCCATTTCCATCTTTCACTGTCTCTCCAATTCTTGAGCCAGCCTTCCTTACTCTCTTCACTTCTTTCCAAAACTTCTTCTTATTCTCTTCATATGACTGACCCAATCCCTGACCCCACCTCAGATCAGCTGCCCTCTTTGCCTCACGTACCTTGCGCTTTACTTCCACCTTTTCCTGTCTATATTTTTCTTACTTCTCTATACTATTATATATATATATACATATATATATATATATATATATATATATATATATATATATATATATATATATATATATATATATTTAAATATATATAAATTTCCATGTCATACTGGTAAAAAACCCTAACTTCTTCACTTGAAGACACTATGGTTCGATCCCAGTATAAGAAAATAATTATTTCTATTTGAGCACAATACTTTGTTGATTCTCACTCATATATATATATATATATATATATATATATATATATATATATATATATATATATATATATATATAAATATATAATATTTATTTTTGAGCTCAAGCCATGTCGTCCTGATGGAAGGTTCTTTCAGTAGCTTCCTTTGGATATATATAACTTCTAAAATATTCCCAGAGAATTAAACTAAAGGTTTTCACAGAATTCTAACTTCTGGAGCAAGTATTCTAAGGGTTATCCCTTTAGAATATCGTATATCAACAAGGGACGCATGCATTACCACGTCACTTGGCCATCTGCACCCCACCTAGTGTTTACGCTTCGAGGGGGAAATGTGGCGAGGGAATGTGGGAGGTAACTGAGGTGCCGTTCCAAAGTTACTCTCCCTTCGTCACTGTGACGATACTCGCAACATAAACAAACCGGCGCTATACTTGCGTGATGTCACGTCCGCCCACTTCATTCCGTTCTCAGTGCGATAACGCCCTTTGGTTTGTTCCCTTTTATCGCTGTTTTTTGTGTGCATCTTTCGAGATGTCTCAGCCTTCTGCTTCGCCTTCTTCTGGAAAGTTAAGTACCAGGTTCTTGTATTGTTTAAATAAGCTCTGGCCATCGAGTAACGATTTTTTACGCTAAAATCTTATGTTTTGTGGCCGAGCTGTGCCTTGCCCCGGGACGCCATTTACGGCGCTGCTGTTCGCTTGCATGCGTTATTTAGATAGCCAGAACAGCCTTTCCCGGCCTTTTAACTAAGATAAATTTTTAGTTATTTAGTCTTCATTATAAGGAATAAGTTATATTATGCCGATAGTGGTCTTCGGCGCTCTTAGTTAGCCGACCCCATACTAGCCTTTCAGCCTAGCATAGGCCGCAGCCTAGTGTTCATGTTTGCTTCAGCATGATATAATAAGTGTTCCTAGTGCTTACGCTAATGAAGATATAGGCTTAGTTAGTAAGCATAGCCTTCCCGGCCTTATATCTAAATTTATCTTAGGTTATTTAATCTTCAATTTTAGGAATAGTTAATTTATGCCGTTGTGGTCTTCGACGCTCCTAGCCAGTCGACCCCATACTAGCCTTTCAGCCTAGCATAGGCCGCAGCCTAGTATTCATATTTACTTCTGCATATGAGTGTTCCTAGTGTTATTTTAATGAAGATTTAGGCATTTTTAAACATATACAAGATTCCATGTCGCACATATTTTCGCCTTCGAGGAATATACAAGGAACGGTGCCTGGTCCAGCCAGGCCACACCTAACCCAACGCTGGGACCCTTGTATGCTTCTTTATCTCCCTTACCCTAATGTATCTCCCTCTGGGTAGCCTTGCTTTTCCTAGCCCCTTACCCGAAACATTTCGGGTAGGTTAGGTTAGGTAGTTCTTCCCTCTTCCCTCCCATAGTGTATGGGGGGATTTCGGTCAGAACCCCAGAGTACTTATCGTTCATCCCAGTCCACCCCTAAGGAACGTCTTTCCCTTGGGGTATCGACTCAGACTGAAGGTGGGGGGGGGCCTAGCCCTCCCCCCCTAGACTGCTCATGGTTGGGACTCGTCCCTTCCTCCTGTAGCCTAGCGATATGCATCCCCAGCCTTACCTAATCTATGAGGAGATCTCCTGGTTTAGGTTAGGCCTTGGGGGTCTCTGTTTTATTATAGTTTAGGACAGTACACCAGTTCTGTTCTTACTCTGAGCTAACCTACCCTAGGGTTGGAGAGCACTTCTCTCCTACCTGGGTAGTATAGAAACAGATTTCCCCACCCTCTGGGAGCTTTAAGGTAGCGATCCCTTCTGCCCCCTCACCCCTCCCCCCCCCCCCACCCCACTCTATTCTTTGTGTCTGCTTGCCTTCACACCCCTGTCCGCTGTCCTACAATTCCCCCTAAGGGAGAATTGTAGGTTAAGCTGCGCTCTCCTGCCTTCAGGAGGAAAGCCGGTTGGGTATCGGACATTACCTTTCCTCCTTCCCTCCTCCTCTTTCTCTCTCCTATCATGGTGCTGGTCCACTGCCGCTGCCACCAGCCGGCGGCCGCCGCCACGCTAGGTGACTCCCTACTACATAGGACCTTCCTATCTCAGGATTACCTAAGGTAACACCCTGCCGGCTGCCGGGGGCCGCCGCCCCTTGCCGCCGCTAGTCGCCAGCACACCCGGTAACCTTCCTACTTCATAGAACTTCCTGTCTAAGGACCAACTATGGCGCCAGCCTGCCGGCTGCCGGGGCCGCCGCCCCTTACTGTTGTTCATTGTGAACAACCTTGCCGCCGCCGCTGTCGCCGGCTTCTCAGACACCTTCCATTTTATGTACCCAGTTAGGTTCACTGCCGGCGACCTGCCGCCGTGCCGGAGGTCGCCCCTATAAGTGTTTCCTACCTCTCTGCTACTCAGTGTATAGCCTTGACGGATTCACCCCGCCGAACCAGGCCTCCGGCTTGCCTCTGGCTTGCCGCCGGCTTGCCGCCGGCTTGCCGGCAACGCTCCACGGCTTCCAGGGACAAGCACCCCTTCCCCCCGGCTGCCGGCCCCGTGCCGCGGCAGTCGACCTATACATCCATATAGCCAGACTGATCTTCTTTACTGTATCATACCCTGAAGACAGTGTCTGAGCTGTATGAATGTACCATACAATGTTTCCAGCATACTCTTTGCTTCTCAGTGCAGTCTCTTACTGGGACCTTCCCAAATATTAAGGGGTTTATCCCATTTCCCCTCCTTTATCTGAGTTCTGAACGATCTCAGACCATCTCTACCCTGCAGATAATTCCTTTATAAGGAAGCCTAGTCTGACTTCCTCATAGGGATACCATTCCCTCTCCTATAACCTCTGGTTCTAAGGAATTGCCAACAGAAAAGGTTGCGGTACCTTGCTGGACGGGATTCATAAATATGTGTCTTCCTACTTCTTTTCTAGCTCACCTATCCGGAGCTCACATAACACAATCCTATGTTTAAGAATTAGATTAAGGAATCTTAATTTATGAGTAATGTAAATTATGACTCTATTTCCATGTACTCATGTTCTCTTTCTTTTACAGGAGGAGTACGTGAAATGTGAAAGCCCCTTTTGCTTGGTCCGCCGCCCGGATTTTTACGGGCACAGTGCGTGTCGGACTCACGCCCCCTGTACGGCAAAGAAGGGCAACCTCAAATACTGGGATCCAGTCTCCTGCCCAGTCTGCAAAGGCCTCCTTGACGAGGGGTTTGACAACCCCCCGTCCTTAGAAGCCCGGGACAATGCCCGAGAGAAACTGCGCAGGTGGGTGCGCGGTTTCCAGAAAAACGCTGCCGGACCGTATCTCCCCAACGAGAAGATGAGGGCCATCCTTTTTCTGAAAGCGTTGGCAGATTCTGTGATCCCCCAGGATCAGATCCCCTTGGTTCAAGTGCCCGTGGAACCGGACATCGAGACTACGCTTAGCAAGTGTAGTCTAGACGAGGTGAAGATGTCGGACGTGTCCGACGACACCGAGAGGACCCTCATGGGCGAGGATCCGGAGGAAGAAGAGGATCAGGGGGAATACCTTGATTTGGAGGGCGAGGTCGCCCCTCCACCTCCGGCAGCTCCCGTAGTGGTCGAGGAGCCAGTCCCCTCTACCTTCCCCGCACCGCAGCCCCTGCTGCCTGCCAGCGAAGATGCCATCTGGGTATTGGTGGCGTTAATGTACGAGAAGCTTAGTAAGCATTCTGCCCAGATTACAAGCCGTTTCTTGGAATTGAGGCAACCGAAGAAGATTTCGGTTAAGGATTTTCCTTCCTGCTCGGAGTCTAACCCCTGGAGGTACGCCGAGCATATCCCAATCACAACTGGCAAGATTTTCATAAATGACAAGCTAGGGTCTATCCTCCTGGAAGAAGTGGAATTCTTCCCTAATTTCGAAGCTTACCCAGACTGTTACGTCTGACTTAAGACCGAACCGGCCTCCAAGGATGAGACTGAGCCCAAAGAGGTGATCGTGTTCGATCACTCAAAGGCCCAAGCTTTACTGTCAGATTGCCTGAAGAGCCGCGGCTTTACTAATTCAAAAATGCCAGCTCTAAGCAAGAAGCACCCGTCCTTTCTTGCTCCCTCTTCCGCATCTTTCCCCTTTGTGGAAAAAGCCTTTCATGCGGTCATGAAGGCAGTGGAAGAAGGAAAACCTTGTCCTACCCTGGAGGAGTGTAGGCCCCTCTCCCTCGCCCTTCTCCCCGACGACAAGTTCTGGAAAGATATCCAGTACACCTTCACGGTTGGGAAGCTGGACCCTGACGTAGCTGGACGTCAGTTTAAAGAGGACCTCCTGAAATTGAATGACCACCTTCTTCGTCGGGAGCAAGAGACCAAGGAGAGACTGGCTGCCTCCCTGTCTCACCAGATTCAGCTCGAGGTCATGGCTGGGGACGTTAGAGTCCCAGACCTCTATATGGTTCTTGCAAGAACCCACTTAGTGACTGTGATGAAGGACCTGTACAGCTTCATCAGGTCCCGAAGAACCTGCAGAGAGTTCGTGTTTGCCAACGCGGCAGTGAAACACGAACCCCGGAAACTCATCTCCTCCAACATCAGGGGTAAACATATCTTTCCCTCTGACTTGGTGAAAGAGATCGTCGACAAGGCCGCCTCTGAGAATCGGAACCTTCTCAACAAATGGGGCATGTCGCAAAAGAGGAAATCTTCCCAGGACGAAGGCCCTCAGCCTAAGAGGAAATCCTCCAAATCCTCCAAACCAAGACCCCAGCAGCTTCAACAAAAATGCCAGTTTCCGGCTCCCGCTACTCCCCAAGTGGTGGTCACTCAACCGCAACAGACCTTTCAGTTGGTCCCCCAACCGGTGGTGTCACAATCACCGGCCTTTACCCGTGCCTACGAGCGTCAGTCAACTACCTTTCATCCCAGAGGTAGAGGCTCAGGCAGAGACTCCTCGCGCCGCCCCTCCAGGGGCAGAGGAGGAAGGGGAGCTAGCGGCTGAGGTGGCAAGTCCTCGGGAAACCAAAAGCAATGAAGTGCTTCCAGTGGGAGGAAAACTCGGCCTCTTTCAGGATCGCTGGACCTTCGATCCTTGGGCACACAGCATCATCAAGAAGGGACTAGGTTGGAGCTGGACGCAACCACTTCCAACCCTCCACCAATTCTTCCAGCCATCAACACCCCTCTTGGAAGAATATGTCCTAGAACTCTTGAACAAGGTGATCAAGAGGGTAAAGTCCACCAGGTTCCAGAGAAGACTTTTTTGTTCCCAAGAAGGACTCAGACAAACTCAGAGTCATTCAAGACTTGTCCCCCCTCAACAAGTTCATTGTGAACAACAAATTCAAGATGCTGACTCTTCAACAAATAAGAGCCCTACTGCCTCGCAAGGCCTACAAGGTTTCAATAGACCTGGCGGATGCATACTGGCACATCCCAATGGACCACCACGCTTCCTCCTACCTAGGATTCCGGCTCAATTGAAGAAGCTACGCCTTCAGAGCCATGCCCTTCGGGCTCAACGTGGCTCCGAGAAACTTCACCAAGCTAACAGACATGATCGTCCACCAGCTACGCCTTCAGGGCGTCCAAGTGATGGTCTACCTCGACGACTGGCTAGTCTGGTCGACTTTGCCAGAAAGGTGTTTGACAGCTTGCAGCAAAATAACCCAATTTCTGGAACATCTGGGTTTCAAGATAAACACCAAGAAGTCTCGCCTTGCTCCAGGTCAGAAGTTCCAATGGTTAGGAATCCATTGGGATCTTCAGTCACACCGCCTATCCATTCCATTAAAGAAAAGGAAAGAAATAGCAGGGTCTGTCAGAAGACTTCTCAAATCCAAACGGATCTCAAGACGACAGCAAGAGCAAGTTCTCGGCTCACTACAGTTCGCCTCAGTGACAAACCCAGTGCTACGAGCACAGCTAAAGGATGCATCAGGAGTCTGGAGACGAAACGCATCCGTCGCTCGAAGAGACCTCAAGAGACCCCTACCAAACAGGCTTCGCTCCCTGCTCAGCCCGTGGTCAGAAGCAAGGACCTTGAAAAGATCCATCCCTCTCCAACCTCCACCTCCATCGCTCAACATCCACACGGACGCTTCTCTGGAGGGTGGGGGGGGGGGCACTCCCACCAACGACAAGTTCAAGGAACATGGTCTCCCCTATTCAAGACGTTTCACATCAACATCTTGGAGGCCATGGCGGTTCTTCTCACCCTGAAGAAATTATCCCCTCGTCCTTCGATACACATCCGTCTAACTCTGGACAGCTCAGTGGTAGTCAGATGTCTCAATTGTCAAGGCTCGAGATCGCCCCACCTAAATCAGGTGTTACTACCCATCTTCCGCCTAGCTGACAGGAAGAAGTGGCACCTGTCTGCAGTTCACCTACAAGGATTCCGCAACGTGACGGCGGACGCTCTATCGAGAACAAACCCCATAGAGTCGGAATGGTCCCTAGACGCAAGATCATTCTCCTTAATCTCTCGTCAAGTCCCGGAACTACAGATCGACCTCTTCGCAACGAGCGACAACAAGCAACTTCCTCGATATGTGGCTCCTTACGAGGACCCCAAAGCGGAAGCAGTGGACGCCATGTCCCTGGACTGGAACAGATGGTCCAAGATTTACCTGTTCCCCCCACCCAACCTTCTGCTGAAAGTCCTCTCCAAATTGAGAACCTTCAAAGGGACAGCAGCCCTAGTGGCTCCCAAGTGGCCCCGGAGCAATTGGTTCCCCCTAGTCCTGGAGCTAAAGCCCAAACTGATCCCTCTGCCGGGCCCAGTTCTCTCCCAAGAGGTGCAGAAGTCGACTGTCTTTGCTTCATTAAAGACAGTCAAGGATCTTCATCTCATGATTTTCTCTCCCTAGCCGTGAGGAAAAGGTTTGAAATCTCGAAGAAAAGTTTAGACTTCCTAGAGGAATATAAAACAAAGTCTATCAGAAGACAATATGAATCATCCTGGAAGAAGTGGGTATCCTTCGTTAAGGCAAAAAATCCTTCGGAAATCTCCATAGATTTTTGCATGTCCTTCTTTATTCAGCTTCATGGACAAGGCTTGGCAGCCAACACGATTTCCACTTGCAAATCGGCCTTGACCAGACCACTCCTATACGCCTTCCAAATAGATTTATCCAATGAGATCTTTAATAAACTACCGAAGGCGTGCGCTAGACTCCGTCCAGCATCTCCACCGAAACCCATCACCTGGTCCCTGGATAAGGTGCTTCATTTTGCCTCTAGCATGGACAATGATTCCTGTCCTCTGAAGGACTTGACTCAGAAAGTAATCTTCCTTTTTGCTCTCGTCTCGGGAGCCAGAGTCAGCAAAATAGTGGCTTTATCAAGAGAAGAGGGCCAGATACAGTTCACCGACACGGTGGAACTTACCCTCTTCCCCGACCCCATGTTTCTCGCTAAAAATGAACTTCCCACCAAAAGATGGGGCCCTTGGAGAACCTACCCCCTGAAGGAAGATGTCTCTCTATGCCCTATGGAGAGTCTCAAGGTCTATCTTCGAAGAACTTCTGACTTTGGTGGAGGACAGCTTTTCAAAGGAGAAACGTCGGGCAGCGACCTGTCACTAAAACAACTTAGAGCGAAAATCACCTACTTCATTCGCAGAGCGGATCCTGACAGTACACCCGCAGGTCACGATCCCAGGAAAGTCGCCTCTTCCCTAAATTTCTTCCA
>NC_090752.1:31325507-31328007 GCF_036898095.1 Palaemon carinicauda
ATGCGTGACATGCATGGTAAATCTGGCTTACGTCCTTATGCATAACAGGCCAGAAAAAGTGTTTCATTATCTTCTTCGTTGTCTTCCTTATCCCAATATGTCCTGTCTCGTGCATGACGGCGATCACCTGTCTTCTCAATGCTGTGGGAATTAATATCTGCCGATATATCCCCCATTCGGCACTCCCAGGGATATTGGCAGGCCTATATTTCCTCATAAGCAATCTATTCTTAAAATAATAACAGGTTGGAGACTACTGTGCCTCCGTCTCATCCACCAAACGGTACAATAACTCTGCTAACGTTGCATCCTTCTGTTGCATTCCTATCAGCCTTCTCCTACTCACTTGTCCTACTTCTAACATTGAATTTTCTATTTCTTCCAAGTCCATTTCTTCGTTGTCCACTTGTCTGCTCGTCTGTCGTTCCTCTTCCTTCCGGCTTACTCTTGGGTAAGCCGGAAGGGAATCCACTTCCTCGGAAAACAAATCCTGCAAGTTCATTGCTCCGATTTTTTTCCTTCTCTGTCCTCTTGTCCGCTCATCTGTCATTCTTCTTTGCTTGGGCCTATTTGGGAGTTCTCTTCTTGCGTACCATTAAGGGTATACTCTTCATCGGAAATCAAATCTTCCAAGTTTATTGCTCCTTCGATTTCTTTTTCTTCTTTGTCCTCTTGTCCACTCGTCTGTCATTCCTCTTCTTCAGATAAGAAATTCTCTAAGTTCATTGCTCCCACGTCAATTTTTTCTTGGTCCTCTTGTCCACTCATTTGCCTTTCCTCTTTGCTCAGGCTTTCTCGAGAATTCTCCTCCTGCATACTATCAAGGGAATCCTCTTCTTCAGAAAACAAATCTTCTTAGTTTATCGCTACTTCGATTTCTTTTTCTTCTTCTACCGCCAATTTCTTCATCATACTCCTAGTCGTAACACAACTAGGAACTAGAATTGGGCAAACCTTCTCGGTTTCAGTCGTAGGATTATACCTCAATGGTTTCTCCATTACAATGGGACAAGGCACGATTGGCGCTCCACCAACCTCAATACCCAGCAGGACGTGTACTCCTTCGACAGCCATTGAATCTTTTACAGCAAAGTCAAAATTACACGTCACCAACTCGCATGACAGTTTTAAACAGCATATAGGGGTGACCTCCTCACCTCCCATTCCCTTCTAAATAATTGAGTCCTCTGTGAGAGACTGCTCCACGATCGGATATACTCCTCATACCACCACACTATGATTACAACCTGCGTCGCACAATATCCTGACCAGGGTTCGCTCATTCCCGTCTATTGCTGCTAACATACCTTCATAATTATATGGTTTGAAGGCATCCACGCTGTTTGAGTTCGTCCTGTTCCTTGTATAAACGGTGGCGGTTTCATTTTCCTCTACGTCCTTTCCCGATTGCTTCTTCGTCTTCGCATTCTGTGAAGACGAAATATCCTTGATCACTTGGGTGTCTGCTTTTGGTTGGTTTGGCCAACATTCATTTCAGATATGGCCTCTCTTGCCACACTTTTAAAAGGCAATATTAACCTTCTGCAAGTCTTTCAGGATACTTGAAGGACAATTCGACATTTGTTGCTATTCTACTATAGCAGTCTGCTAAGGGATAGTATCAGTGCTACTTCTGTTGTAACTGTTGAACATGTTCCCGAAGTTATTACCGAACTGGTTTCCATGGTTCGACAAATTCTTGACACTTGGCCGGAACGATGGTTGGAACTTCATGCCTGATGAAGGTTTATAACTAATAATATTGTAATCTTCACTCAGCGAAGCGGCTTTATGAAGTTTCTTCACCTCCTTCTCTGTCTCAAGTATGTTCGAATGTGTTCAGGAATTCCTCGTAGATACTGCTCTAATATTATCAATTCTTCCAAATGAGCCATCTCCTTTATGTTATCAGCTTTTGTCCATTTCTCGAAACATCGTTGTAAATTATAAGCATCATCCTTTCTCAATCTTCAGAACCTTTTATTATTATTATTATTATTATTATTATTATTATTATTATTATTATTATTATTATTATTATTATTAGTAATACTATTAATTAATATTAACATTATTATTGATATAATCTCCAATATTATTTATATAATCATTATCATCATCATTATCATCAATAATAATAATAATAATAATAATAATAATAATAATAATAATATTATTATTATTATTTTTATTATTATTATTATTATTATTATTATTATTATTAATGTGATTACAAATAATATCATTATCAATATTATTAATTTTAATATTACTAATATTAATGTGATTACAAATAATATCATTATCAATATTATTAATTTTAATATTACTAATATTAATGTTATTATTGATATCATTAACATGATTGTTAAAATTATTATTGATATTATTAATAATATTATCATTAATATTATTATAAATACTATTACTGGTAATATTAATATTATTATTACTAGTAATAATATTATTTATAATATTATTGATAATATTAATAACATTA
>NC_090752.1:31330507-31335507 GCF_036898095.1 Palaemon carinicauda
GATAATCCGTGTTTTGACCTTCGGCTATATCAGTCCTGTCATAGTTGTTAGTGCCTGGACTATTGGTGGTGGATCTTATACATGTTGGCAATAAGGTCCCTTCTTACGTGGTGTTGAGGTTAGGTCTTTGTTGTTAAATGAAAAGAGCTTCCATTATCCGGAGACGTCTGCTGTCAGGGGCACGACCGATGATGGTTACATTTTTCACTATATGCTCCCTTGTTATTATGTTTTTGGAGGCAATGCATTTTTATTGCACCCTGTTGCACGTGGCAAGATAATCTCTTAGAAAGACGCATCGTCGTCATCCCAATGTAGGTGCCAGGACATTCCTGGACAGGGCATTTATATCAGTACACTACGTTCGTCTTTTTCAAGTCATCTTGCATGGCAGGGGCAGGGTTATTTTTCATTATCAAGTCTCGTGTTTTTGCTGATTGGTAATAAATTATGAGGTTGATTTCAGTATTCTCTGCCGTGGCAAAAACGTAGTTTTTTATTATATTTTTCATAGTCTTTTCTTTTTCTTTGTAGTTTACGCTCATAATGCCTTTATAGTATAGATTTATTTTTGCTGGCGTGTTGATATCATTAGGGCCTTCATTCTGGTACCATTTTTCGATTTCTTTCTTGATCTGCCGATTAATGTCCTTATTCGTGAAGCCGTTATTCACCAGAATTATAGTAATTCTGTCAAGTTCCTCGTGGGTGCCTTTCCACGAAGAACAGTGAGAAATGGCTCTCCGAATAAAAGCCTTAATGGTGGCAGTTTTATACCGACTAGGGCACTCGCTGTCACCATTCAGACATAGGCCAAGATTTGTTGGTTTTACGTACACCGAGGTATTAAAGCTATTATTGCTTGTTTCTACAAGGACATCAAGGAGGGGGAGACGTCCTTGGAGGCTGTGCTCGGGGGTGAACCTGAGAGAGCGGCATTCCTCGAAAATGCGGCGCAGTTCTTCTATGCTCTCCTGATTGGCCGTTTTTATGAAAGTATCGTCAATGTAGCGCACATAGATGTCTAGTTTGCTGATTTTTCGAAAAACTCTCTCCTCGACTACTCCCATATAAAGATTAGCAAAGAGAACGCCTAAAGGGGACCCCATAGCGACGCTATCTTTCTGAATATATATATGGCCCTTATGTGTAGTGAAAGGGGCTTTCTTGGTGCATATTTCTAATAGTGCACGGAGAGAGGCCTCGGGGATGTTGAGAGTGGGTGTAGTTGTATCCCTATAAACTCGGTCCATTATGAAGTTAATTGCTTCATTCACGGGAACGTTAGTAAATAGGGACTCGACATCCATGGAGGCAATAACTCCGTCACTTGTGGAATTTCTCAGTTGTTCCAGGAATTCTGCTGATGATGTCACACGTTCCCGCTACCGGCAGTATGCATCGCTGCCGGCAGCCATCATGGCCGCTGGCAGTTGAAAGACACATGGTCACCGATATTCAACATGGCCACCGGCAGTTGTCATGGCTGCCTGCTGCTAACATAGCTACCGGCAACCGGACAACGGCTGTAGAGAGGGAGTCTGGCTGGCCCCGGCAACCTGCCGACAACGGTAAGGTTACAGGGTGCCGGCCCAGAGAAAGACAATGGCTCGGCCATCAAAAAGAGGACAAAGACTGAGGGAACAGGGTCCTGTATAAGGTGTGGAAGGAGCTGGCAAAGTTGTCAGTCCTACCACACCTTAAAGAAACTTTCAGTATCGGCGGAATCCTAGGTGATAGGAGAAACTTTTTTCTCCAACCTAGAGACTGCCAATACAGTTAAGGGGACGGCGGCATTGACAACTCCTCTCAACAACGGAGAAACAGAATTCCAGTGCCACCGTCATCCTAGGCAAAGAAGAATACCATTCTTCAGCCTAGGGAGCTGCGAGCACAGGACTAGTCTTCTAGACCGCAAGGAGAAGATGGTATCCTAAAACCACTTCAAGTGCAGCTAGGGAGGGCTAGCCTCCTATGTCGGCAGCCTAGCAGGCCGGGGAATGATGGTATACTACAACCTATTCACCCTCCCATCAGGACGACGACACATGACTAAAAACTGTGAGATTCTGACTGAATCCTAAAACCTGCTGGTATCCTACAATCTGCGGTTAAGAGAAGAGACAGAAAAACCCTAGGCTAGTCATGCCTGAATAAAATTCAGGGCACGACCCCCCAGGGTTGTAGCCTAAAGCTACGCTCAGAGGAAAAGAGAGATTACCCTTAAATCTCCATTGAGACGTGTAATGTTTTCATATAATTCTAGGAGATATCTATCTCCACTTGAATTGAAAAGCAATACACGAGGGCAACCGGGGAAATGTCTGAACGTATAATAAAACGCCTAGGTTAGGTTACCTAGGCGAGACGAGATCTCGGTTACCTAACTCACCGAAACTCTAACTATACGATCGACATAGAAAAGGAAATTATGCACATTATAAATATCTTTACAAGTATAATTTGCCTAAATAGCTTACATAATTAAAAATTGATTAATGCTATTTAAAACTGGGAAGTCGTTCTGCTAACTAAATAACACATGCCTAACGAACGACAGTGCCCATGGCACCTCCGGTAACAGGCCTAGCTCCTAAGCACAATAAATTACTCTAATTTCACTGGGAAACAGGAGCAAAGATATACTCATAGTAAAGACCCAATACACAACTTTCTACAGGCGGAAGAAGATGGAGAATGCATAATTATAATCCTTGC
Source organism: Palaemon carinicauda (assembly GCF_036898095.1). NCBI lineage: Eukaryota > Metazoa > Arthropoda > Malacostraca > Decapoda > Palaemonidae > Palaemon > Palaemon carinicauda. The sequence goes on from NC_090752.1 coordinate 31,333,226, forward strand.
AAAACGATCGAAAAAGTTAGATCACTAGGGAACACCACTGAGCGAAATCGCTACAAACTAAGGAAATGTCCGACATCTTGGAGATAGCGCTGTTGTCAAACTCAATAGTAGCACGAGAACAGGGGTAACCTTGATACGGCTCCCCTTCTATTCTGCCACACCCCCCTCGAAGTGTAAACGCTATTAGGGGTGCAGATTGCTATGTGGCGTGTCAAGAATACGTCCTCTGATATTATGCGATATCCTTGAGAGAAAATTTAAGGATATTCGCGCCAGCAGTTAGAATTCTGGATACCTAAAGGTAAAATTCTCTGGGAATATCACTGTAGTACATATATCTCTTAGGAAGCTACTTATAGGAACTTCCATCAGGATGACATAGCTTGAGCCCAAAAATTGGAAATATTAATAATAATATTAATATCAATAATATTAGTAAAATAATATTATTATTTATAATATCAATATTGATAATATAAATATTGATAATAATAATATTAATAATATTAGTAATAATAACACACAATAATAACAACAATAACAAAACTAATAATAACATTCAAATGTTACTATCATTATTATTATTATTATTATTATTATTATTTTTATTTTTGTTCTTATTTTTATCTTTATTCTTTTTATTATTATTATTAATATTATTATTATTAATATTATTATTATCATAATTATTATTATTATTAATATTAATATTATTAATATTATTAAAATTATCAATATTATCAATATGATCAATATTATCAATAACATCAATATTATTGTTATTGTTATCGTTATCGTTATCGTTATTGTTATCATTATTATTATTATTATTATTATTATTATTATTATTATTATTATTATCATTATTAGCCAAGGGCTCCCAACGGGGAGAAATATCCCAGTGAGGAAAGGAAATAAGGATTCAAATAATACTATATTAATATTATATCATTATAAATATAATTATGCTATTGGTAATATATAAATTAATATCAATGTTAATATAAGAAAATATTATTGATATTATGAATCGTAATAATATTAATAATAATAATATAAAAATAGTACGATTAATAATATTATTGATATAGTATTATCAATATCAATATCAATGTTTTTAATAATAATAATAATAATAATAATAATAATAATAATAATAATGTTTATAATGCTATCAATGATATCAATATTGTAATTTTGTAAATGTAATTAATTGGAATTATAACTATAATAATAATTATAATTATAATTAAAACGATGATTATGATATTGATAATGATAATTATAATTATAATTATAATCATAATTACAATCACAATTACAATTACAATAATAATAATAATAATAATAATAATAATAATAATAATAATAATAATAATAATAATAATAATAATAATAATACAGTAATAGAAATTACAACAACAACAATAATAATAATAATAATAATAATGATAATAATAATAATAATAATAATAGAAATTGCAACAAAAATAATAATAATAATAATAATAATAATAATAATAATAATAATAATAATAATAATAATAATAATAATAATAATAATAATATTGGTAACATTATTAATCTGAATATTAGGAATAGACATATACCATTGATACTACTAATAATAATGTTAAAATTAGCATTATTAATATTCATATTGATAGTTTTAATAATATCAATAATATTATTATCAACAACATTAATCTCAATAATATTATCCTTAATAATGATTATATTACTTCAATGATAATGCTAAAAAATATTGGCATTAGTAATTCAAATATTAATAATGTTATCACTATTAATATCAGTATATATTTAATCAATATTATTGATAATGATATTATTAATATCATTATTAATAAATAGCATTAAAAGTAATAATATTGATTTTATTAACATTAATATTTGTAATATCAATAATCATAATATTAATATCAAAATTCATATCATTATTAATATCAATATCGTTAATACTAATATTAATATTGATAATATCTATAATTATAATATCAATAATGTTAACTAATCAAATACAGTTCTCAGGAAACACTGGTATATCCCAGATAATTTACCGTCTAATGAACAACACTTTGATGATTTTATTAATGATAAACCCAGAATGGATTACGTTGCTTAATTATGACAGTCGTAAAAAAATGTTGTTCCCCGAAAGAAGAAGGCTAGTTGACCTTGTAAAACACTAGCCAATCAGACTAAGACAAAAATAGTCGCAGACGACAAGATCCTGTTCTCCTTGATGAGTTAGACGGGGGTCA
>NC_090752.1:31340507-31345507 GCF_036898095.1 Palaemon carinicauda
TCGAATACAGTGTTCTTTGCAAAAACTGATTATGTTTTGAAATATTCTCAAAAAAGAAATTAAAATATATTCAATGATTGGCAGTCAATAATAAAAAGAAGCATGGATTTTTCAGTAATGAATAATGATCCCCTGTTTTACAGACCTAATATATAATCATCTGATGGTGGTAGGGCAGTTCTTTATTCTTTAACATTTATATCACAATTAAATTATCATACTGTACTGTACTTTTTTTCCTTCAGACATGTCTGTATCACAAGCTCTCCGATGCCACCAAGAGAAATTGAGCCTCGACTTAACAGCTTTGGCAAATTTTGCCATGAAACCCACACCTAAAGATGTGTACCATATAAGAGAACTGTGGATAAAAGAAAATCTTGGGACATTAGGTGGAGAAAATTTTTTCTGCCATTGACAAGTATGCTGCTGCTAACCTTAATTCCAAAACTGAAAACTAGTGTCATGGAGGAACATTTGCCATTGTATTGGTTACGGAATTTATGTTATGGATACACTAAGAATTATAAGAAGCTGGTAAAACTGTATTTGTGGACACTACGTCACTTTAACATAGCACTAACACCCTTGTTATATGCTGGTGCAGTAGGAACTCCCACCCTTGGTGTCATTTATACATCTTAAAATGAAGAGGCGGCTTATACTGCAGTTAATGTAACATTTTACTGTGCTGTACAAGTGCATTGATAAGGCAGGGTTGGTATTTAAATACTGTAGTATTGTTCCTATCTCAAACTGAAATGGTTGTAAAGAACTTTATAATTTTTGCCTTGCCAGGTAACTACTATATTTTACAATACTATATTAAATACCAGGAAATTTATATATTGTAGCAGTGCAAGGTAGATTATTTCCTTTTATAAACTTATAAAGGTAATCAACTGTCTGGTATGTCCTGCAGGTTTCCAGTTACTGAAGGAGCTGGGGAAGAACCTATTTTAACTAAGGGCAACCAGCATGCTTCATGATGAACAACAGTGAAGCTGAGAGGAATATCCTCAGGAATGTTTAGCCTGATTTCAAATTGTTCTTGTGCATATTTCATATCCTGCAGCATGTTTGGAGATGACTGTGTAATGGGTCACATAACATCAAGGAAGAGGATTGCCAAGGACTCATGAAGATAGCGAAACAGCTAGTTTATGCCAAATCTGAGGCTGATTTTGATAATGCCTGGGATTTATTTTTCCAGATCGAAGAGGATCAGCAGTGTGGCCAGTACATAAGGTAAGATACAATAATATACAATATTGTAGTTATTACTGATATTCATACAAAATGTATTGATTAATATACAGTATCATAAATATATTTGTACTTTTGTGTCAATCGGTTTCTTAGGGCCCCAGTCACACCAGGCTTGCGACCTGTTCCAAACAGTAGCGTATTGGTTGCATGACTACTTGTTCACCACCCCTCTCTCTCTCTCTCTCTCTCTCTCTCTCTCTCTCTCTCTCTCTCTCTCTCTCTCTCTCTCTCTCTCTCTCTTATTTTTTTTTTTTTTTTTTTTTTTTTTTTTTGTCGTCGCCGACTGGCTGCTGGATTTTCGGTCGCAGGTGGTCGCAAAAAGGTTGTGAGCTTGGTATGACTGGGGCTTAGGACATTTATAAAAAGTTTTCAAAGTTATTCTTTCTACAGATATTTGCGAGAGGAAGCCTTGACCTTTATCAGGGGGTAACTAAATATTTTTACTAAAATATAAAATGTCTGATGAATTTTGCTACGGTGCTTTCTGGGAATTTCTGGTTTCTTCGGCACTTACTGTAGTGGGTTGTTTTGATTTCATTATGCATCTTTTATATGTACAGTACTTTCTGTACTATAATTGTACTGCTTGCTACCTGCCAATCGCTGAAAGCTTCACTTGATAGAATTATATGATATATATGGGAAATGGTTACCTTCAAGTGCTGCAGTATTGTAGTTACCTGTTCACGATTGTCGGTTCATACTAAAATTACAGCAAGTACAATGTGTTGCACAATATTATGCACTATAATGAGTGCAGATAGTCATTTTACTATCTTTTTTTATGTAAGCATTGTATGATGCATTATTTCAGTGGATGACTTTTGCATTATAGTATAGTAATTCAAGGTAGTAATATAAATTATGCTTATAGGTATTTAACAAAGCTGATGCAGAAAAAATCTGAGTGGAGTACAATGTACAGGGCTGACTTTTTGCTTCGTGGACATCAAACCACTAACTTTTCTGAATCCACTATTTGCATCATTAAAGACATTATACTAAAAGGTTAGTTAGTGAGTGTATGAAGTGAACATCCCATTGCCAGTCTGGCGTAAATAGAAGAAATCATGAGTCAGAGTTGGCCAGTAATGCCGGAGAATTAATGAAAGGGAATGGTCACAAAAGGTATATAAGATAACAATGAATGCATGTGTTAGACACAGGATCAGGAATATGGTGTTGATTTTATCTATTAAATAAATGTATTGGTAACATTATGCTGTATTGCTGTTGATATTTGTAATTCATTACAACACAGTTCTCTACTTAAGTGCATATACTTTGGGGCAGGATAGAAGTGGAGATGCTCCATGAGTTAGGGGAGAATGTATCGATTGTTTGTTATTTTTTTCTAGCAGATGCAAGGCATTTAACATTTGTCAGCTACCCGGGTTCATGAATGAAATCTATGATGTGTATATGGAGGAATGTCTACCTGATGGGTCCTGGGAAAAAAAAATGGCGCCAAATGAGAGTTCCTTAATTAAAGACGACATAATAAGGTCCTATATAGAAGAGGGTCAGTTCCCTGTAAAAGGTCAGTCAAATAAAGGACAACAATATCTAGTAGTCATGAAAACTGGAATACGTATGTGTAATGTTCGTATGAGTGGTAATGTTTGCAAACATTAGCTAGTTTGTGCAGAACATTTCCTGTGGCAGCTAATACAGGTGTTCAGGGATAGCCCAGAAAATTGGCAGTTGCTGGCTGGAATAGTGCTTGGAAAAGAAAATGTACCATCGATGGAATTCTTTGATAAATTAGGAAGATCTTCTGAGATATCCAACGGCACGAATCATAATGAAAATGAAAACTCTCCTAGTGCAGTATATCTACTGATAAAGACATGGAAGTTGAGACACCCCCTACCAATATAATAGCTAAGGACAATAAAGCAACTAAGCCTTCAGAAGCAGTTGTGAAAAGAATAACTGGCATTCATAAGACTTTGCTGCAGCTTGCTACAAGATTTGAAGACTCAGTAGACTCTTGAGGAAATGGAAAAACTGCTGTCAAGACTCAAGTCTGTTCGAACTTCAAATCAGCTGAACAGCTTTCTTCCTTATACTGGTAGTGTTTAGTATGCATGGAACTGGCCGTGGAGAAATACCTTGCCAGCCACATCAGTGGCAAGGGGTAGTAAAGGCATGCCACGAGGAACTGTTCCCATTGGAAAGGGTTGCAAGCGAAAAGGGACTCACATTAATAGGGCAACAAAATGAGAAAGAAACCTTGCATTAAAAATATGTTTAATACTGTACATCTTTAACTGTACAGTAAGCAGATTAATACACATAATCAACTTCCAGTACCAAAGAGTGTAATAATATTCCAAAGCCCAATTTACTGCATTTAGAATATAGAGTATATACATGTATATATATTTATATATACAGTGATCCCTTGCTTTACGCTGATTATATAGGTGTGTATTTGACCATTTGTGTATAATAAAACCCAATTTCTGACCCTTCAACTGTCTTAATAACACCCCTTCCTTCCAGCTACAGTTTTGCAGGCAGAGTAAACCCCTTATAATCTTTAAAAACACTACTCAGAAGCCTCTATAATATCAGTGTAAAGTAGGGGATTATAGTGTGTGTGTGGGTGTTTGCATATATAGGCTACAGTTAACCATCATAAAACTTTTGATGACATAGATGTCAAAATGCCAGGAACCTAAGGAGCATGTTTGCAAAGTTTTACTTAAATCAGACTATTAATTTCTAAAGGGATACAACATTAGTGCCTTCTAACCGCCCTGGCAATTCATGAATTTAGTAATTTCCAACTTGGCTGATGTTATTAACCAAAAATTCCCTAATCCATTTAATATATAATGAAAAGGACGTGATGAACATTAGATTATGTAGTTGAGATCAGTGTGCTCCTCGGACCATCACTAGGAGTTCCAAGAGAAACAGTAAAATGATTAAGTGCTACAAAAATGACATGCACCTTAATTCACTATTCTTATTCAACAACACTTTACACACTAGTTCCATACATGCCATACTTGTACTGTACAGTCTAGAAATAATGCCCTCATAGAGACTTTGTAAAACATTTTTTGCTGCAATTGTATCCCTGGGCAATAACCACAAAGATTATCTGAACACTTAAGTTCTAGGATGTACACGTCTCTCAGTACAATGTATTTACAGAGGGAGTGAGCAAATTATTTTGTATGCTGTAGAATTAAGATCTTTATTATACGGTATTGCACTTATCTTTATATTTTATGTAAGAAATAATCTCCCATTACTAACAAAAGATTATTTAATTAACCCAAGAAAAAACACATGTATGTATATTTATATACATATATATATATATATATATATATATATATATATATATATATATATATATATATATATATATATAAATATAAATATATATATATATATATATATATATATATATATATATATATATAAATATATATATATATATATATATATATATATATATATATATATATATATATATATATATATATATACGTGTGTATGCACATATTTATGACTTTTTCCAGGTGGAACTGAGAGAGAAAGAGGGAGTTAGACGAGATGGTGTGCGTTTGTGTGTGTGTGTGTAATACCATGAAGTGTGTGTAATACCTTTAGATGCAATATCCTTCCCATTCATCTACATTCTTGTGAGCACCCTTCAAAACCCATATAACATTGTTGTCAAATCTTGTGCTACTGTAGAAAGAAACGGT
>NC_090752.1:31350507-31368007 GCF_036898095.1 Palaemon carinicauda
TAACATAGAATTAACTGCAATTCTAGACGGCAATTACAATGAAATTACACCTAAGCTAGAAATCAATAACATGGAATTACAGCAATGGTATATGGCATTCACAATAAAATTACACCTATGCCAAAAATCAATAACTTGGAATTAACAGCATCGCTAGACTGCAATTACAATAAAATTATGCCTATGCCAAAAATAAAAACTTCAAATTGACAGCAAAGCTAGACAGCAATCACAATAAAATTACACCTAAGCCCGAAATCATTAACTTGGAATTAACAGCAACGCTAGACGGCAATCACAATAAAATTACACGTATGTCAGAAATCAATAACTTGGATTTAACAGCAACGCTACATGGCAATCAAAAAAAAAATTACACCTAAGCCAGAAATCATTAACGTGGGATCAACAGCAATGCTAGATGGTTATCACAATAAAATTAAACGTATGCCAAAAATCAATAACCAGGAATTAACAGCAACGCTGGACGGCAATCAGAATAAAATTAAGCCTATGCCAGAAATCAATAACTTGGAATTACAGCAACGCTACACGGCTATCACAATAAAATTAAGCTTAAGCCAGAAATCAATAACTTGGAATTAACCGCAACGCTACACGGCAATCACAATAAAATTACACCTATGCCAAAAATAAAAACCTAGGAATTAACTGCAATGCTAAACAGCATTCACAGTAAAATTAACCTATGGGAGAAATCAATAACTTGAAATTAACTGCAACGCTAGATGGCAACCACAATAAAATTACACCTTAGTTAGAAATCCATGACTTGGAAAAAACAGCAGCGCTAGATGGAAATCACAATAAAATTACACCTATGCTAGAAATCAAAAACTTGGAATTAACTGCAACGCTAGACGGCAATCACAATAAAATTACACCTATGCCAGAAATCAATAACTTGGAATTAACTGCAACGCTACGCGGCAATCAAAATAAAATTACACCTAAGCTAGAAATCAATGACTTGGAAATAATAGCAGCGCTAGATGGCAATCACAATAAAATTACACTTAAGCCAGGAATCAGTAACTTGGAATTAACAGCAATGCTAGATGACAATCACAATAAAATTACAGCTCTGCCAAAAATCAATAACTCGGAATTAACAGCAATGCTTGACGGCAATCACAATAAAATTACACTTATGCCAAAAATCAATAACTTGGAATTAAGAGCAATTCTAGATGGCAATCATATTAAAATTACACCTAATTCAGAATTCAATAACTTGGAATTAAGAGCAATGCTAGATGGCAATCACAATAAAATTACACCTAAGCCAGAAATCAATAACTTGGAATTAATAGCAATGCTAGACAGCAATCACAATAAAATTACACTTATGCCGTAAATCACTGACTTAGAATTAAATGCAAAGCTAGACGGCAATCACAATAAAATTGCACCTATGCCAGAAATCAATAACTTGGAATTAACAGCAATGCTAGACGCCAATCACAATAAAATTACACTTAAGAAGAAATCAATAACTTAGAATTAACTGCAATGCTAGACGGCAATTACAATGAAATTACACCTAAGCCAGAAACCAATACCATGGAATTAACAGCATCGCTAGACTGCATTTACAATAAAATTTTGCCTATGCCAAAAATCAAAACTTCGAATTGACAGCAAAGCTAGACAGCAATCACAATAAAATTACACCTAAGCCCGAAATCATTAACTTGGAATAAACAGCAATGCTGGACGGCGATCACAATAAAATTACACCTAAGCCAGAAATCAAAAACTTGGAATTAACAGCAACGCTAAACGGCACTCACAATAAAATTACACGTATATCAGAAATCAATAACTCGGAATTAACAGCAACGCTAGACGGCAATCAAAATAAAATTACACCCAAGCCAGAAATCATTTACTTGGAATCAACAGCAATGCTAGATGGCAATCACAATAAAATTACACCTATGCCAGAAATAAATAACCAGGAATTAACAGCAACGCTAGACGGCATTCAGAACAAAATTACACCTATGCCAGAAATCAATAACATGGAATTAACAGCAACGCTAGACGGCAATCAGAATAGAATTACGCCTATGTCAGAAATCAATAACTTGGAATTAGAGCAACACTACACGACAATCACAATAAAATTACGCTTTAGCCAGAAATCAATAACTTGGAATTAACAACAACGCTAGACGGCAATCACAATAAAATTACACTTATACCAAAAATCACTAACATAGAATTATCTGCAATGCTAGACGGCAATTACAATGAAATTACACCTAAGCCAGAAATCAATACCATGGAATTAACAGCATCGCTAGACTGCATTTACAATAAAATTATGCCTATGCCAAAAATCAAAACTTCGAATTGACAGCAAAGCTAGACAGCAATCACAATAAAATTACACCTAAGCCGGAAATCATTACCTTGGAATTAACAGCAATGCTAGACGGCAATCACAATAAAATTACACGTATGTCAGAAATCAATAACTTGGAATTACCAGCAACGCTAGACGGCAATCACAATAAAATTACACCTAAGCCAGAAATCATTAACTTGGAATCAACAGCAATGCTAGATGGCAATCACAATAAAATTACACCTATGCCAGAAATCAATAACCAGGAATTAACAGCAAGGCTAGACGGCAATCAAAACAAAATTACATCTATGCCAGAAATCAATAACTTGGAATTACAGCAACGCTACACGGCCATCACAATAAAATTACGCTTAAGCCAGAAATCAATAACTTGGCATTAACTGCAACGCTAGACGGCAATCACAATAAAATTACACCTATGCCAAAAATCAAAACCTAGGAATTAACTGCAATGCTAGACAGCATTCACAGTAAAACTAACCTATGGGAGAAATCAATAACTTGGAATTAACAGCAACACTAGAAGGCAATCACAATAGAATTACACCTTAGCTAGAAATCAATGACTAGGAAAAAACAGCAGCGCTAGATGGAAATCACAATAAAATTACACCTATGCTAGAAATCAAAAACTTGGAATTAACTGCAACGCTAGGCGGCAATCACAATAAAATTACACCTATGCCAGAAATCAATTACTTAGAATTAACTGCAACGCTACGCGGCAATCAAAATAAAATTACACCTAAGCTAGAAATCAATGACTTGGAAATAATAGCAGCGCTAGATGGTAATCACAATAGAATTACACCTAAGCCAGGAATCAATAACTTGGAATTAACAGCAATGCTAGACGACAATCACAATAAAATTACAGCTCTGCCAAAAATCAATAACTCGGAATTAACAGCAATGCTTGACGGCAATCACAATAAAATTACACTTATGCCAGAAATCAATAACTTGGAATTAAGAGCAATGCTAGATGGCAATCACAATAAAATCACACCTAAGCCAGAAATCAATAACTTGGAATTAAGAGCAATGCTAGATGGCAATCACAATAAAATTACACCTACGCCAGAAATCAATAACTTGGAATTAAGAGCAATGCTATACGGCAATCACAATAAAATTACACTTATGCCATAAATCACTGACTTAGAATTAAATGCAAAGCTAGACGGCAATCACAATAAAATTACACCTATGCCAGAAATCAATAACTTGGAATTAACAGCAACGCTAGATGCCAATCACAATAAAATTACACTTTTGAAAGAAATCAATAACTTGGAATTAACTGCAATGCTAGACGGCAATCACAATAAAATTACACCTATGCCAGAAATCAATAACTTGGAATTAACAGCAACGCTAGATGCCAATCACAATAAAATTACACTTATGAAAGAAATCAATAACTTGGAATTAACAGCAATGCTAGACAGCAATCATAATAAGATTCCCCCTATGACAAATCAATAACTAGGAATTCACAGTAACGCTAGACGGCAATCACAATAGAATTACGCCTATGCCAGAAATCAATAACTTAGAATTAACAGCAACGCTAGACGGCAATCATAATAGAATTACCCATATGCCAAAAATCCATAACTTGGAATTAACAACAACGCTAGACGACAATCACAATAAAATTACGCTTTAGCCAGAAATCATTAACTTGGAATTAACAGCAACGCTAGACGACAATCACAATAAAATTACACTCATACCAGATATCACTAACTTAGAATTAACAGCAACGCTAGACGGCAATCACAATAAAATTACACTTATGCCAGAAATCAATAACTTGGAATTAACAGCAACACTAGACGGCAATCACAATAAAATTACACCTATGCCAAAAATCAATAACTTGGAATGAACAGCCATGCTAGACGGCAATCACAATAAAATTACGCTTATGCCAGAAATCAATAACTTAGAATTAACAACAACAAAAGACAGCAATCACAATAAAATTACACCTAAGCCAAAAATCATTAACTTGGAATTAACAACATCGCTAGACGGCAATCACAGTAAAATTACACTTATCCCAGAAATCACTAATTTTGAATTAACAGCAACGCTAGACGGTAATCACAATAGAATTGCACCTATGCCAGAAACAAATAAATGTAAAACAACAGCTATACCAGAAATGATTTACCAAAAACCATTGCCAACATTAGGAATGAATAACTCTGAAACAACAGCAATTATAGAAAGCGATTAACCAAACTAAACACGAACGCCAGATAACAATAACTGTGAAATAACAGCAACGCTACAAAGTAATTACCCAATATAATCAATAACTGTGAATTAACAACGCTAAAAAGCAATTACCAAAAATCAATGTCAACACCAGGGATCAACAACTACAAATCAACAGCCGCGCTAGAAAGAAACTACCAAATATCCATGATAATGGCGAGAATTGATACATGGTAATTTACAAATTGTCAAAAGTCAATGCCAACGCCAAAAATTAATAACTGTGAATTAACATCAATGCAAGAAAGAAATTACCAAAAATCAATGCCAATGCTAGAAATTAATAACTGTGAATCAACAACAATGCAATAAAGCAATTACCCAAAATCAACGCCAACACCAAAAATCAATAACTGTGAATCAACAGCAATGATAGAAAATAATCACCCCAAAACAATGCCAATAGCAGAAATAAACAACTGTGAATTAGCTGCAATGCAAGAAAGCAATACCTAAAATAAATGCCAATGCCAGAAATAAATAACTGTGAATTAACGCAATGCAAGAAAACAATCACCCAAAAACAACGACAATAGTAGAATACAATAACTTAATTGGCAGCAATGCAAGAAAGCAATTACCCGAAAAACACAGGAAGGGCCAAGAATCGATAACTGTGAATTAGTAGCAATGCAAGTAAGCAATTTCCCAAAATAAATGCCAATGCCTGAAATAAATAACTTTAAATTAACGCAATGCAAGAGCGCCATCACCCAAAAACAACGCTAATAGCAGAAATCGATATCTGTTAATTAGCTGCAATGCAAGAAAGCAATTATCTAAAAACACCGCCAACGGCAGAAATCATTAACTATGAACTAGTAGGTAGTAGGCTGGCCAGGGCACCAGCCACCCGTTGAGATACTACCGCTAGAGAGTTATGGCATCTTTTGACTGGCCAGACAGTACTACATTAGATCTTTCTCTCTGGTTACGGTTAATTTTTCCTTTGCTTATACATACACTGAATAATCTGGCCTATTCTTTACATATTCTCCTCAGTCCTCATACACCTGACAACACTGAGATTACCAAAAAATTCTTCTCCACCCAAGGGGTTACTGTACTGTAATTGTTCAGTGGCCACTTTCCTCTTGCTAAGGGTAGACGATACTCTTTAGCTATGGTAAGCAGCTCTTCTAGGAGAAGGAAAACTCCAAAATCAAACCATTGTTCTCTAGTCTTGGGTGGTACCATAGCCTCTGTACCATGATCTTCCACTGTCTTGGGTTAGACTTCTCTTGCTTGGGGTATACCTAGGCACACTATTCTATTTAATTTTTCTTCCTCTGATTTTTTTTTTAATTTATATAGTTTATATAGGAGATATTCATTTGAATGATGTTAATCATCTTAAAATATTTAATTTTTCACTTTTTCATTTTCCAACAAAGCTATTTTCCTTGTTGAAGCCCCTGAGTTTATAGTATCCTGCTTTTCCAACTAAGGTTGAAGCTTAGCAAGTATTTATAATAATAATAATAATAATAATAATAATAATAATAATAATAATAATAATAATAATAATAATAATAATAATAGCAGCAATGCAAGAAAGCAATTACCCAAAAAACAACGCCAATGCCAGAAATCATTAACTGTGAACTAGTAAAAATGTAAGAAAGCAATTACCCAAAAACAATACCAACGCCAGAAATCATGAAGTGTGAATTAGTAACAATGCAAGAAAGTAATCACCCAAAAATTACACTAACACCAGAAATCATTAACTGTCAATTAGCAGCAATGTAAAAAATCAATTACCCAAAAACAACGCCAATACAGAAATCAATAACAGTGCATTAGCAACTATGCTAGAAAGCAATTACCCAAAAACAACGCCAGCGCCAGAAATCCTTAATTATGAACTAGCAGCAATACAAGAAAGCAATTACCCAAAACCAACGCCAACGCCAGAAATCCGTAACTATGATGTAGCAGCAATGCAAGAATGTAATTATCCAAACTGAACGATAATGCCAGAAATCATTAACTGTGAACTAGCAGCAATTCAAGAAAGCTATTACCCATAATAAACGCCGATGTCCGAAATCATTAACTGTGAACTAGAAATAATGTAAGAAAGCAAATACCAGAAAACAAAGCCCACGCCAGAAATCATTAACTGTGAAATAGTAGTAATGCAAGAAGTACCCAAAAACAACGCCAACGCCAGAAATCATTAACTGTGAACTAGCAGCAATGCAAGAAAGCAATTACCCAAAATAAACACCAACGCCAGAAATCATTAACTGTGAACTAACAGCACTGCAAGAAATCAATTACCCAATAACAACGCCAATGCCAGAAATCATTAACTTTGAACTAGCAGTAATGCAAGAAACCAATTACCCAGAAACAACGCCAATCCCAGAAACCATTGACTGTGAACTAGTAGCAATGCAAGAAAGCAATTACCGAAAAACAACGCCAAAGCCAGGAATCATTAACTGTGAACTAGTAACAATGCAAGAGAGCAATTACCCAAAAAAAGCTCCAATGCCAGAAATCAATAACTGTGAATTACCAGCAATGCAAGAAAAATATTACCAAAAAACAACGCCAACACCAGAAAACATAAACTGTGAATTAGCAGCAATGCAAGAAAGCCATTACCCACCAAAAACGCTAACACCACAAATCAGTAACTGTGAATTACCAGCAATGCAAGAAAGAAATTACCCCAAAACAACGCCAATACTAAATATCATTAACTGTGAACTAGCAGCAATGCAAGAAAGCAATTACCCAAAATAAACACCAACGCCAGATATCATTAACTGTGGAGTAGCATCAATGCAAGAAAGCAATTACCCTAAAACAACGCCGACGCCAGAAATCAATAACTGTGAATTACCAGCAATGCAAGAAAGCAATTACCCAAAAACAACGCCAATGCCAGAAATCATTAACTGTGATCTAATAGCAGTGCAAGAAAGAAATTACCCAAAAACAACGCCAACGCCAGAAATCATTAACTGTGAACTAGCAATAATGCAAGAAAGCAAATACCCAAAAACAAATCCCACGCCCGAAACTATTAACTGTGAACTAGTAGCAATGCAAGAAAGCAATTACCCAAAAACAACGCCAATGCCAAAAATTATTAACTGTGAACTAGCAGCAATGCAAGAAAGTAATTACCCACAAACAACGCTAACGCCAGAAATCATTAACTATCAACTAGCAGCAATGCAGGAAAGCAATTACCCTAAAACAAGGCTAACGCCAGAAATCACATAACTGTGAATTACCAGCAATACCAGCAATGCAAGAAAGCAATTACCCAAAAACTACGCCAACACCAGAAATCATGAATTGTGATGTAGCAGCAATGCAAAAATGCAATTACCCAATATGATCGATAATGCCAGAAATCATTAACTGTGAACTAGCAACAATGCAAGGAAGGAATTACCCATAATAAACGCCGGTGTCCGAAATCATTAACTGTGAACTAGCAATAATGCAAGAAAGCAAATACCAAAAAAACAAAGCCCATGCCAGAAATCATTAACTGTGAACTAGTAGCAATGCAAGAAATCAATTACCCAAAAACAACGCCAACGCCAGAAATCATTAACTGTGAATTAGCAGCAATGCAAGAAAGAAATTACCCAAAAAAGACGATAATGCCAGAAATCATTAACTGTCAAATAACAGCAATGCATCAAAGAAATTACCCAATAACAACGCGAACGCCAGAAATCATTTACTGAGAACTAGCAGCTATGCAAGAAGGCAATTACCCAAAAAACAATTCCAACGCCGGAAATCATTAACTGTGAACTAGCAGCAATGCAAGAAACAAATTTCACAGAAACAACGCCAATGCCAGAAATCATTAACTGTGAACTAGTAGCAATGCAAGAAAGCAATTACCCCAAAACAACGCCAAAGCCAGGAATCATTAACTGTGAACTAGTAACAATGTAAGAAAGCAATTATCCAAAAAAAATCTCCAATGCCAGAAATCAATGACTGTGAATTACCAGCAATGCAAGAAAAATATTACCCAAAAACAACGTCAACACCAGAAATCATTAACTGTGAATTAGCAGCAATGCAAGAAAGCCATTACCCACCAAAAATGCCAACACCAAAAATCAGTAACTGTTAATTACCCGCAATGCAAGAAAGAAATTACCCAAAATCAACACCATCACCAGAAATCAACTGTGAACTAGCAGCAATGCAAAAAAGCAATTACCCCAAAATAACGCCAACACCAAAAATCAGTAACTGTGCATTACCAGTAATGCAAGAAAGCAATTACCCAAAAACAACGCCAATACTAGATATCGTTAACTGTGAACTAGCAGCAATGCAAGAAAGCAATTACCCCAAAACAACGCCAACGCCAGAAATCAATAACTGTGAATTACCAGCAATGCAAGAAAGCAATTACCCAGAAACAATGCCAATGCCAGAAATCATTAACTGTGAACTAGCAATAATAAAAGAAAGCAAATACCAAAAAACAAAGCCCATGCCAGGAACCATTAACTGTGAACTAGTAGCAATGCAAGAAAGCAATTACCCAAAAACAACGCCAATGCCAGAAATCATTAACTGTGAACTAGCAGCAATGCAAGAAATGAATTACCCAAAAACAACGCTAACGTCAGAAATCATTAACTGTCAACTAACAGTAGTGCAAGAAAGCAATTACCCAATAACAACGTCAACGCCAGAAATCATTAACTGTGAACTAGCAGCTATGTAAGAAAGCAATTACCCAAAAAATAATGCCAACGCCGGAAATCATTAACTGTGAACTAATAGCAATGCAAGAAAGTAATTACCCAGAAACAACGCCAATGCCAGAAATCATTAACTGTGAACTAGTAACAATGCAAGAAAGCAATTACCCAAAAACAGCTCCAATGCCAGAAATCAATAACTGCAAATTACCAGCAATGCAAGAAAAATATTACCCAAAAACAATGCCAACACCTGAAATCATTAACCATGAATTAGAGGCAATGCAAGAAAGCCATTACCCACCAAAAACGCCAACACCACAAATCAGTAACTGTGAATTACCAGCAATGCAAGAAAGCAATAACACAAAATCAACGCCAACACCAGAAATCAACTGTGAACTAGCAGCAATGCAAAAAAGCAATTACCCAAAAATAACACAAACACCAAAAATCAATAACTTTGAATTACCAGTAATGCAAGAAAGCAATTACCCCAAAACAACGCCAATACTAGATATCATAAACTGTGAACTAGCCGCAATGCAAGAAAGCAATTATTCAAAATAAACACCAACGTGAGAAATCATTAACTGTGAACTTGCAGCAATGCAAGAAAGCAATTACCCAAAATAAACGCCAATGCCAGAAATCATTAACTGTGAAGTAGCACCAATGCAAGAAAGCAATTACCCCAAAATAACGCCAACGCCAGAAATCAATAACTGTGAATTACCAACAATGCAAGAATGCAATTACCCAAAAACAACGCCAATGCCAGAAATAATTAACTGTGAGCTAGTAGCAATGCAAGAAAGCAATTACCCAAAAACAACGTCAACACCAGATATTGTTAAATGTGAACGAACAGCAATGCAAGAAAGCAATTACCCAAAAAACAATGCCAACGCGAGAAATCAATAACTGTGAATTACCAGCAATGCAAGAAAGCAATTACCCCAAAACAATGCTAACACCAGAAATCATTAACTGGGAACTAGTAGCAATGCAAGAAAGCAATAACCCAAAAATAACGCCAACGCCAAAGATCAATAACTGTCAATTAGCAGCAATGAAAGAAAGCAATTTTCCAAAATAAACGCCAACGCCAGAAATCAATAACTGTGAATCAGCAGCAATGCAAGAAAGTAATTACCCAAAATCAATGCCATCGCCAGAAATCATTATTATTATTATTATTATTATTATTATTATTATTAGCCAAGCTACAACCCTAGTTGGAAAAGCAAGATGCTATAAGCCCAAGGGCTCCAACAGGGAAAAATAGCCCAGTGAGGAAAGGAAATAAGGAAATAAATAAGTGATGAGAACAAATCAACAATAAATCATTCTAAAAACAGTAACAACGTAAAAAAAAAAGATATGCCATATATAAACTATAAAAAGGCTTATGTCAGCCTGTTCAACATTAAAACATTTGCTGCAACTTTGAACTTTTGAAGTTGTCCTGATTAAACTACCCGATCAGGAAGATCATTCCACAACTTGGTCGCAGCTCGAATAAAACTTCTAGAATACTGTGTAGTATTGAGCCTCATGATGGAGAAGGCCTGGCTATTAGAATAAATTGCCTACCTAGTATTACGAACAGGGTGGTATTGTCCAGGAATATCTAAATGTAAAGGATGGTCAGAATTATGAAAAATATTAGGCAACATGCATAATGAACTAATTGAACGACGGTGCCAAAGATTAATATCTAGATCAGGAATAAGAAATCTAATCGACCGTAAGTTTCTGTCCAACAAATTAAGATGAGAACCATCAGCTGAAGACTAGACATGAAAACAATACTCAAAACAAGGTAGAATGAAAGAATTAAAACACTTCTTCAGAATACTGTAGATTGATCACCGAAATTCTTGAGAGACTTTCTCAATTTTTGTGCAAGGGAAAAAGACACAGACCTAATGCGTTTCTCAAAAGTAAATTTGCTGTCGAGATTCATATCTAAAATTTTAAAGTCATACAAAATTAAAGAAACATTATCAATGAGTTTTGTTAGTATTCAATTTCATACCCCATAATTTGCACCATGCACTAATTTTAGCTGCATCTCTATTAGTCCCAGATCTACTGTACATTCAAGGGATGGAATTGAGGCAAAGAGAGTAGCATCATCTGCATATGCAACAAGCTTGTTTTCTGAGCCAAACCAGATGTCATGTGTATATAGTATGAAAAGTAATGGGCCAAGAACACTAACCTGTGGAACACTAGATATCGCATTCCTAAACTCACTATGGTGCCCATCAACAACCACTCTTTGACATCTATTACTTAAAAAATCAATAACAATGCTAAGAAACGACCCACCCACTCCCAACTGTTTGAGTTTAAAAATCAGGGGCTCGTGATTAACACGGTCAAAGGCAGCACTAAAATCAAGGCCTATCATACGAACTTCCTAACCACAATCAAGGGATTTCTGTACAGCATTGGAGATTGTAAGAAGGGCATCACATGCTCCAAGGCCTTTACGGAAACCAAATTGCAAACTAGGGAATAGATGATTACCTTCAGCAAACCTATTAAGACGTTTTGCCAGAAGACGTTCAAAAACTTTCGATAATATGGGAGTTATGGAAACTGGGTGGTAAACAGTTGGACCTTAGCTACCACAATCACATTTACATAGAGAAGTAACATTACCAATTCTCCAACAAGTGCTAAAATCTGCTCTTCTTGCTAATTGAATTAGCAGCAATGCAAGCAATGCAAGAAAGCAATTACCCAAAATGATCACCAACGCCAGAAATTAATTACTGTGAATTCATAGCACTGCAATAAAGCAATTACCAAAAATCAGTGCCAACACCAGAAATTAATAACTGAATTAACGTCAGAAATCATTACCTGAACTAGCAGCAATGAAAGAAAGAAATTACCCATAAACAACGCCAACGCCAGAAATTAATAACTGTGAAGCAACAGTAAGGCTAGAAAGCAATTACCGAATATCAACATCAACGCCAGATATAAATATCCTGGAATAAATGGCAACGTAGAAAATCCATAAATCAGAATCATCTTTACAACCAGATATCAAGAAGTCAAACTCAAACGTCAACACCAGAAAATTCAAAATGTGTGTAAATATCAGAAATCAACGGCAGCATCAAAAATCAATAATTGGGAAACCTGACAACGTCATAATGTAATACACCCATAAATCTTTGCAAAGCTGAATGAGTATGAACTTGCATTCTGCCGTCCTCCCTCGATTCCTTCCCTTTTATGATAAGCGTGTCAGTAATTAAATTGAAGTAGAGACTGATGCTATTCCCCCTGACACCATTTCCAGCTGACAGGTCAATTTAGAGATGACGGATTCCAGGAAAATCTTCAGTGATAGTTCCCGTTTTGATGTCGATGGTTTCATGCACTCATTTGGTTTCCATATTTAGATTACGGCTTTGGCATTTCATTTTTCGGTGAAAGTTACTAAAATTGTTGAATTGACAATGGTAACGGTAATAAGTAGCAGTATTTCGATCATTTCTTTCTATTACAACAATAATTATTATTATTATTATTATTATTATTATTATTATTATTAGTAGTAGTAGTAGTAGTAGTAGTAGTAGTAGTAGTATAAAAGAGCCGTCAAAAATGATGTTTAAATATTCAGATAGATCTGCACATACACACACGCACACACATACACACAGATTTAACCCTTCCCACACCTTCCCCATTTCCTAACTACAAACTATTGAGTTGGCCATTCGTGGGAGTGGTGTATTCGAGTGTACCTCTCAGGGTACCAGGGTATGACTATTTTCTCTCTCCGCTATCGTGACAGGATATATATATATATATATATATATATATATATATATATATATATATATATATATATATGCATACACTTGTCCTTTATTATAGAAAGGAGATAATTATTATTATTATTATTATTATTATCATGCTAAGCTACAGCCCTAGTTGGAAAAACAGGATGCTATAACCACAAGGGATACAACTTGGAAAATAGCCCAATGAGGAAAGGAAATTAGGTAAAAAAACTGGAAGAGAAGTCATTAACAATTAAAATAAAATATTTTAAGAACAATATCAACATTGAAATAAATGCTTCATTTATAAATAATAAAAGCTTAAAAAAATAGCAGGAAGAGAAATAAGAAAGAATAGTGTGCCCGAGTGTACCCTCAAGCAAGAGAACTGTAACCCAAGAGAGTAGAAGACCATGGTACAGAGGCTATGGCACTACCCAGACAGGAGTACAATGGTTTGATTTTGGAGTGACCTTCTAGAAGATCTGCTTACCATAGCTATAGAATCTCTTATACCCTTAGCAAGAGGAAAGTAGCCACTGAACAATTACAGTGCAATAGTTAGCTCTTTGAGCGAAGAAAAATTGTTTGGTAATTTGAGTGCTGTCAGGTGTATGACGAGGAGGAAAATATGGAAAGAATAAGCCAGACTATTCGGTGTATGTGTAGGCAAGGGAAAAATGAACCGCAGCCAGAGAGACGGATGTAGTGTAGTACTGTCTGGTCAGTCAAAGGACTCAATAACTCTCTAGCGATAGTATCTCAACGGGTAGCTAGTGCCCTGACCAACCTACTACTACTTGTTACTGTGAGGCCAATTGAATAATAATAATAATAATAATAATAATAATAATAATAAAAATAATAATAATGTTCAGTCATACTAAGTGATTTGTATATGAAGAAGATGTTTTGTAAGATATTATTCATTCATGAAGACAATCGCCCTGTATTTTGCATCTGTTAAATTTAGTAAACAACCAAATGAAATTATATTGTATATATTCACTGAGTAACTTTAAGTTCCTTGGCGTCGTGAGATCAGAGATCATTATCGTTGTATTAATTAGATGTAACACTGTATTAGCAGGAATGAATAATAATTTGTATTCGGAACTTATATTCAGAGACTTTGTATAATATATGGCTTGAAATTATGAGACAGAGAGAAAGCTCAACAGATTATGCATACAAATTTAAGACTTTTCTGAATTCAATCTTGAGCTATAAAAATAATCTTATGAATTATTTTATGAAACACACAAACAAGAAAGAATAATTATATTAGGTATCTAAAAATTAATTATTAGATTGATGTTTAAAATGAGAAAAACGAAAATTAAAATAAATAAATCTGAAGCTATCCAAGCATCAAGTTTATTTCCATTATCCCCTCAGAGACCAACATGTAAAACGTCCTCAGTTGCAAATTAACATTACATAAAAGAGAAAAAAAGCAGCATCTATGATTTCATATAAGCCTTGGCGACAAATGCTCTTGCATTATTCCTAGAGCGTTAACCCAGGAGCATGGCGCTGGAAATGTAATGCCAGTCGCATTAACCAAATGGAACAACATTCCCTTTTCATAATTACTGATATTTAGATAATAACTACATTTAGACTTGGTGCTCCACTTGCGTGTGAAATCCTAAATTATATTCGTTAATAAGATTATCTTGTCTTTCCCCAACGCTATTTTTGTTTAACTAATTTCATTTTAAGGAAGAGAGGACAAAAGGATTGCCATCCTACTGTTCTTTTCAAGTCATGGGACTGAATGAAACATATACATGACACACATAAAAGTTTATAAAGAGCGCCAAGTTTAAACTAAGAACTTCATGTTTACTTGAAAACCAAACTTTTTTAATTCTATAATAAATGTAAACCAGAGAACTCCGAAACCTGTCACAAAATTTCCAAAATTCCAAGAATTTAGCCGTTCTCAAAGGTATGTAAGTCTGGCCCTCTTCCTTCTTTCATAATTCAATCTTTACATCTACGGCAGAGTCCCTTTTGCATTTGCTTGCCAACTCGTTCTGGTGTTTGCTTCTGGTTTTAGCTGACACTGAAGTAACACAGAGACTATACTACTATCCAGAACGTGAAAGGTATAGCCTAGAAACTGATGTATCTAGTAAGTGGAAATTTCTAAGAAATCTTATAGCGTCAAAACCTGTCATTTAAGACCCGACGCTCATGTCGATTTGGGCATTTTTTACCGTTTGAAGATTAAGTTCTGGGGAAATTCGAAATATTCCATAAGCCTTATTATTAATATGAGACAACAGTTTGAGCAAGATGTTTAATGAAAAAAAAACTACATTTAAAAAAAAAAAAAAAAACCCTATTCATCAATAAAATGACAAAATCTCTTGACTTGGTTTGAAATGAAGCTTCCTCTCAGGATATGAACTAAACCGGTTCTTGATTCTACTTAAGCTCAACAGACTGAAAATATATATATATATATTTTTTTTTTTATCTTCAACACTTTGATAAGTCCTTTTGTACTCCTACATACCTTCTCGTATATACAATGACTTGCCTAATCAAATCATGATGAGAATACACTGAAAATATTGATTAATGTCTGCAAATTTTACCATCATTTTTATATTGGACAAAAAATATGATGATAATAATAATAATAATAATAGTATGAAGGATTATATTATTGACAGAGGTTTTGACATAAGCTTTAATGGGTACATTTTTTTTCTTGGAACTTTCATTCTGTAATTACTGCACATACTGACTTAACATTTTTGCTATTTAAGGATCACACATACTGTCCTCTTACATACCGTAAATAAGACCAGAGGTTTGGCCAAGTCATTAAAGTATAAAAGAGAATATTACCGTATAAATATCTTAAAAAAATGTGCAGTGCATGAAGTGCGATGTTCGTATTGCGTGGTTTGTAAGCAAACGTTTTCTCTGTCAAAGCATTTCGTAATGGAAGGAAAGCAAATGGGGGAAGGTTTCACTCGTAAAAAATTGTTTGTACAGTAATGGAATGCCTCCTGTATGAAGTTGCCGTAATGGATGTTTGCATTACTAGAATAAAGAAAACGTTTCTCTACGTAGGAGTCTTATCGCATTGCGATTAATGTGCATGTTCCCATTTATCATAAAATTTCAAGAAGAAAGTGATGACCAATTAGAGAAGTTATGTAGCACATGAGGGTTAAAATTTAGCGAGGTCATGCGTTATAGCATATCAAATGGGAAGGTTAAATGTTACAGGTATCAGGTTTCAATTCCAGTTTCAGCTGAATTGACGCTTAACAGAAGATGGTGCCCAACCATAGCAGTATCTCCCTAGTAGAAAGGCAAAGGGACTCACGATCCAAGCCAGGTGTGTTATAATATGTATCACGGCAGATAACCCGAACGCATACGTCAATACTTTAGTATGAAGTATTGTCCCAATGAACAGGTGTAGTGACCTACAGAAAGTAAAATACAAAAGTTCATTTATCGTGGGTTTCTGATGAATATACGATCATCACTTGCAATGAAACCCTATCACAATATTCGTTACCAATAGACAAAATAGTTTATATGCATAAAATTTCCATGACATATAGCAGACATACGCTCCGCCAATAATCTCCACGTTTCTAAAATTTAAGCAAAGGTACTGATAAGAGCTCAAAAATTCATACTCTTGCCCTGTTACCAATGAAAAGGAACCATTCCCACCATTAATCACCAATTATAGCATACGGTAGGGTTCCATCGAGGTATGGCCGGTAAAATACGAGTGATCTTTTGTTATAGTGTAGCCTATCTACAAGTATATTATGACCTGATATACAGGTCCCTTTCTAAGTGGGGATACCTCAACGTGGGGAAAGGGTTTGTGTACTGCGATGATCAGCAGCTGTACTAGTCAGGGACACCCATACTAGGCTGGTTTGCTGTCAGCAATCAGACTAAAATTTACCACCAATACCAATCCGCAGTAGTTAGCGTTGTGAGGAAATAGGCCAAACCTCAAACATGAATAAAGATTACGTATGAACCCTTTACCTTGAAGTGGACTAGAGCAAACTGTGTTTATTGTTATTGTTGTTGATATACAGGTACCATAATATTTTCAAGATATGTTTACATGACAACCCCACCCACATTTGTAGAAATGGCATTAGATATGGAAAGATTTCTTTGCACATTATCATCATCATCTCCTCCTACGCCTATTGACGCAAAAGGGCCTCGTTAGAGTTCGCCAGTCGTCTCTATCTTGAGCTTTTAATACAATACTTCTCCATTCATCATCTACT
>NC_090752.1:31375507-31383007 GCF_036898095.1 Palaemon carinicauda
GAAAGGCAATGTGCAGACTATAGAAATCCAATTTTGATGGCATTTGTTGAGCATGATAAAGCCTTTGATAATGTGTGCCGGCCAATTTTATGGAGAGTCCTGCGTTATTATGGAATTACTCTTAGATATGTAAATTTGATTAAGTCTGTTCATGAGCATAGCAAGCGCAAAGTTAATAATCATGGAGTCTTATCAAATGAATTTCCAGTGAACAGCAGAGTACTTCAAGGGAATGTGTTGTCACCTATGTTGTTTATCCTCCTCATGGATTTTGTAATACGTAGAACAGTCGGAGATGGTGGAGAAGGATTGGACTGGATTGATGATCGGAATTTAGCAGACCTAGAGTATGCTGATGATGCTGTCCTTGTTAGCAGAATACCAAGGGATTTGTAATGTTTGCTTACCAGAATGCAAGAAATATCACAAGAGGTTGGGCTGAAGATAAATAGAAGAAAGACAGAGATGATGAGAACGGAGTATGCAATGGAAGATGAAATATCATTGGAAGGAGAAATGATTAATGAGGTAGAATCATTTAAGTATTTATGAATAATGATCTCCAATGGAGGTTCTTTAGAATTAGAATTTAGTGCAAGATTGGAAAAAAACCGAATCAAACAATGGCTATGTTTAGTAAAATTTGGAAATCAAATCACCTGAAGTTGCCTATAGAGATCAGATTATATATCAGTTTAGTGAGGTCGGTGTTACTCTATGCACAAGAGTCATGGTATGACAATGAAACAAACTCTAGTAAATTTAGTAGATTTGAGAACAAAGCCCTCAATATAACATTAAGAGTTAAATGGCAGGACAGGATGAGATCATGATGACGGGTAAATGGAGATGGTTTGGGAATCCTCTTCGCACTCCCCAAAAGACACTAATTCACCAAACGTTAAGCTGGGCTCCACAAGGCCCTAGAAGAGATGGAACACCCAGACCTACATGGCTGAGGACTATGAAGTGCGAAGTAGGAAATGATGAATGGAAAAGTATTGAATTAAAAGCTCAAGATAGGAGACGACTGGCGAAACCTAACTGAGGCCCTCTGCGTCAATAGGCGTAGGAGTAGATAATGATAATGGTGATGATGGTGATGATGACGCTGATGATGATGAAGATGAAGATGATACATACACACATATATATACATACATGCACATACATACATACATATACACATGCATACACATACACACATATATACATACATATACACACATACACATATACATATATATATACATATATATACATGCATACACATACATACACATATACATATATATACACATACATATACATATATACACATATACATATATACACACATACATACATACATATACATACATATATACACACATACATATATATATCTATGCACATACAACATTATTACCATAATCATATAATCATACATATATCGATACTTATGTCTAGCATAACACTATATAAGGGCCAATGTACTTATGCATACTATATAAAATAATTGTACCCTTTAATGAATGATAGCTTAGGGTCTAAATATTAATTTTACAGCGACGTTAATTATTCACAATACATTCAGTTCTACATTAAGTGGTTAAAGTTTTTTTATATAGCTTAAAAATCTCTTTACATATAAAGGCGTCGAGTTTATACATTCCATGTCCAATATTCAAGTTGTTTTCAAAGGTTTCTTTTATGAAACTGGACTCTATGATGTTTCTTTCCAGTAATTTTTTTTGAATGAACCAATTTCTTTGCACCTGACCAATTAATAGTGTGATTTTTATCGCTAACGTGAGAAAAGAGTGCATTATTATCTTGAGCATATCTGATACTTTTCTTATGTTGTTCAATTCTCTTTTCTAGGGCTTTACCTGTTTGACCAATATAGATTTTTTCACAAGCATTGCATGGAATACGATATACACATCCCTTGGTAATGTCAGGAAAATTCTTTATTAAGTCTGTTTTTATTGTATTGTTACTCTTAAATGCTACATTTACATTGAAATTTTTCAACAGTTGAGGAATTTCTTTTAAAGAATTACAATTAGGCAGTACATGTAAATTTTGTGTATTGTAGTTTTTTGTTATCATTACCGAAAAAAAGGTGTCTATGTATATATTATGCATGTTTGTGTATGAATGCCTGTCTGTGTATACGTATGTATATGTCTTTTTATATATTTATATATAGATGTATTTTACATATACATATAGTTTTGCTTATGTATTTATATAGATAAGGCTACCGTTATTCATATAAATAAACTGTATTGAAAGCCAAAAAAAGGAATTGCCCTGTCCCCAGAAATTACCCATTTTGGCAGGTGTCTAATGAGGTTGGATCTCCGCCCAATAAACACCTGACCACAGCCCAGGTAGCTGGTATGAGAGTGTCATTATTCTGTAAGCCTCTATATGTATGTTCGTAGGTTTACTTTCCCTATAAAATGTAAAGAAACCTCTCTCAATAAATCAGTCCTCTGCAGAAGTATCACGAAACTAGTCAGGACTTAATCGTATATTTCGCATTTTCATTTTCCCTGTGGTTCTTCTGCATATATGCATATATATATATATATATATATATATATATATATATATATATATATATATATATATATATATATATATATATATATATATATATATATATATATATGCGTAAAAAATTACAGGAAAACGTGATGCTCAGATGCAGAAGAGCCACAGGGAAAATAAAAATACGAAATATAAGATTAAGTCCTGACTAGTTTCGTGATACTTCTTCAGTAAAACTAGTCAGGACTTAACCTTATATTTCGTATTTTCATTTTCCCTGTGGTTCTTCTGCATATTATATATATATATATATATATATATATATATATATATATAAATATATATATATATATATATATATATATATATATGTATATATATACACTTATATTCTTATATATATAAATATATATATATATATATATATATATATATATATATATATATATATATATATTCTTATATATACATATGTATATATACATATGTATATATATATATATATATATATATATATATATATATATATATATATATATATTTATATATATTATGTATGAACTAAACGTAAAACTAGGCTTTGTTTTCAAATTTCGTTTTCCTTCTAAGTGATAATATATTTATAGTTTTTAATCGGGTTTCTAATTTGATTATGTAACAAAATTCGATGGATATAAAGATAGGTGTGACGATTCGTTTATATAGCAATATATGGTTTACACTACAGTATACAAACAGGAACCTTTTGTTTACCTCTCATGCTCCCTAATTTTTTTTTCTTTTTTTTCAACAAAAGGCGAATATGCAAACTAACGTGGCCAATTCAGCACTTCCATTATCATATATTATGGACAATTCACACTACTCATGAAAATGCACACACGCACGCACGCACACACGCACACACACACACACACACATATATATATATATATATATATATATATATATATATATATATACTATATATATATATATATATATATATATATATACTGTATATATATATATATATATATATATATATATATATATATATATATATATATGTATGTATATATATATATATATATATATATATATATATATATATACATACATATATATATATATATATATATATATATATATATATATATATATATATATATATATATATATATATATATATATATTGCAAGTGAGTGGATGTGTGTGTGCTTGTGTGCATGTCTCTATATGCAGAAAATGGAATAGAGTGAAACAAGGAGAAAGTGAGAGAGACCTTTGTTTGTTCATTGGGAGCCTCTTTTGAATTGACAATTCTGGAAAACGGGGCCGAGGTTTTGGAAAGAGTCATTATTATGTTTGTTCCCATTTTCCCTTGGCACGTTTCAAAGACAAAGAAATTGCAAGAACAAAAATATATTTGGGGTGAAAATCTTTATGCAATTTCCGATGTGTTTGTTTTCTCTCTCTCTTTCACTAAGGGGAAGTTATAGGGTGAAGGTGAGGAAGAAGGGGGAGATGAAGTAAAAGAGGAGGAGGGAAATGGAAGAAAATAAGATAAAAGAAGAGCTGGACAGTGCTATGATAGCGAAAGAAAGCGCAGGTCCAAAAGTAATTTTTGCCAATCTCATTTTTTTTTCTGCGATGCCGTTTTGTTATTCAAAGAGGATAGGGTAAAAGGGTTTCGGGGAATAAAACTGCTTTTACTGTATTACTTGACGGAAAATGCTGGCACAAGCCAAGTAAAGGCTGTAATTTGATTTCGCCAATCCGAAATTGAAACATTAAAAAAATTAGATGGAAATTTGCATAGTGTCACTCCATTATTTTGAAGTAACGCAATGTTTCAACATGAGTTCATGATATATAAATGAAACAAAATTCGAACACATTAAAAAGCGTTAGGAAGATGCTACTTTATCGGTCATACTTTGAAGATCAAATTAACCCAAGTGGGTTTAAAGGTCCATCATGAGCAACAAAGGCTAAAGGCATATTATCAGCGCTAAAACACCCTCTCCACGTAAGCAAGAACCAAGTAGTGGCAAACAATGGCTACTGAACTCTCACCAACTATGCCTTCCCTAGTTCACAAGGACGGTGATATTACACTACAAAAGATTGATCGCTTGCTCAAACTTCTGACTCGCAGATAGTTTCCAATAGGTTACCAAAGCCTGTGACCGAGGGGTACAGCGCTCAAAGAAGCTTGCTACGTCCTTGCAGTACTCCCGGCTAATGTATACCAGACCCACAGGCTAATAACGAGATGCGTTTGGCTGCGTCTAAAAAACAACCTGGCCTTGCAACCTTACAGTTAAAAACGTGCTGATAATTCGGAAGGTTGTACCCTTCTGTACTACCACTTCCAAAGAAGAAAATTGAGGGTAATATCTGTGTGTGTGTGGTTTTGCGTGTGTCTGTATGTAAGCACGCACACAATGTTATATATATATATATATATATATATATATATATATATATATATACATATATATATATATATATATATATATATATATGTATGTATATATATACATATATACACATATATGTACATACATGCATACATATACATACACACACACACACACAAACACACACACATATATATATATATATATATATATATATATATATATATATATATATATAAATATATATATATATATATATATATATGCATATACATGTGTCTATATATATATATATATATATATATATATATATATATATATATATATATATATATATATATATATATATATATATATATATATATAATCCCTTTTTGGTAACAGATTTTTAAGTTGAATTTCTGACATTCCCTGTGCCATGCTGCACTACAATATCCTTGCCTAGGATATGCCCTTGTTAAAACCATAATTAATTTTGAGATTATTTGCCTTAATTTTTGGTTAAAAAAGACAATCTCGTTAAGAATTTAGGCAATTTGGAAAGGCAGCAGCATAGCAGTAGATTTGGCGTAATATTTTACGCAGTTTTCCATGAGTCCCTCTCTCTCTCTCTCTCTCTCTCTCTCTCTCTCTCTCTCTCTCTCTCTCTCTCCTCTCTCTCTCTCTCTAGAAAAACAAACTCGGTCTTGGTGCGTAATATTTTACGCATTTTTCCTTGAAAGTCTCTCTCTCTCTCTCTCTCTCTCTCTCTCTCTCTCTCTCTCTCTCTCTCTCTCTAGAAAAACAAATTCAGTCTTAGTGAGGTGATACCCAATATGAGCCCTTACAGATTTCCTCAAGAAATACAGTAGTGTAATTCTTTCTAATAGTTTTGCCTAATTTCATGAAATAAATTCTAATAGTTTTACCCAATTTCAAGAAATAAGATTAACGAAATTGATACAGTGGCTGTATTAATACAAGTCCACGCGACTATTTTAATATTATATGAATGGAGTCTGAATGTGTATGGATTTTATTTACACGAAGAAATGGACGAGAGAGAGAGAGAGAGAGAGAGAGAGAGAGAGAGAGAGAGAGAGAGGCCCTTGCATACTGAAGAGGGAACCAGGAGAGAGAGAGAGAGAGAGAGAGAGAGAGAGAGAGAGAGAGAGAGAGAGAGAGAGAGAGAGAGAGACCCTTTCCAAAGGCGGGAAACATCCTACAAACAACACGCGTAAAAAAAGAAAGGGTAGACAAAAATTCGCTTGAAATATGGCAGATATAAACAAACAATGCCGCCGCCCTTCGGGAGGCTCCTCCGTCCATTACCCAGATCCCCCTCACCCCCCCCCCCCCCCTCTCTCTCTCTCTCTCTCTCTCTCTCTCTCCTGGTTCCTTCTTCAGTATGCAAGAGCCCCATTCCATTGCGAAATTAAGAACTCTCGGAAAGTGGCCCTACCCATAAATACCCATCAACTTCGTCGCTACGAAACGGGAGGAAGTGTGCGTGAGAAGGGTTTCACGAGCATCTGAACACCTCGTCTATAAGGGATCATACAAGATAATAATACTGAAGTCTTCGATATAAGAGAGGTGGTGTGGGGGTGACGTGGTTTGTATGTGAGCATACTTTTACCGACTATCTTTTATGGTTGATCTGTTTATTCCAATTGTTTAATTATTACCATCTAGATAGATCTCTGATTTTACATATTGTGGTATTTTGTTCGTCAAATGTTGTATTTATCTATGAAAATTGGTTTTCTGTATTGATAACAATGTTGACTTCTCTTGTAATTCATCACCGAGAATTCTTAGAATTTTTTCGGCTATCGATTTCAATGAATTCTGGAAATGATTTCTCTGTATTACCATAAGATTCCTGTGAGGTTTTTAAACCATAGCTATTTTCAATTAGAAGTTACTTGTTGCCATTAATTCATTTGATTATTTTTCTAGCAATGGGTATCGCTTAATCTCTTAATGCAGTATATACTTTAGGCTATACACAACAGATCCACTATAACGTTGTTACTGTCCATAAAATA
Organism: Palaemon carinicauda; assembly: GCF_036898095.1. NCBI lineage: Eukaryota > Metazoa > Arthropoda > Malacostraca > Decapoda > Palaemonidae > Palaemon > Palaemon carinicauda. The sequence continues at coordinate 31,382,484 of NC_090752.1, forward strand.
TTGTAGCCGATATTTCTATTAATTTCTTCTCATATATAGCTTAGTTATTTTCTTTCCTCACTGAACTTTAAGCCCTTAGTTTTATAGTATCATGCTTTTCCAACTAGGGTTGTAGCTTAGCTAGTAATAATGCAACTAACAATAATAGTTTTAAGACACTTTTCCTGTTTCATAACTTATAGAGTATCAATAAAATTTTGATAGATATTGGAATTCCATTTCACAAAAGTCATAGAAATCAATAATCAAAGTTGAAAATTAACTTCAGTAAAGATTTAAAAAAAAATAAGGAAGTTCTACAATAAATTAGGTCACCCGTATACGAATGCTAATTAGAAAAAGTTTCATTAAAGAGGCCAACAAATAAGAAAATGGAAAATTACACAAATTGAATGCATTATGATAATGCAGGGCAAAGGGGGAGCAGACAAAAAATGGCTAGCATTAATAAGAAAACATTATTCCCATCAACTCTATGGATATACACTAAAAAAAGAATAGAACCAAGAGTGGGAAGAGTTTCC
>NC_090752.1:31390507-31408007 GCF_036898095.1 Palaemon carinicauda
AAGTAATCATTCAAATACGATAAACAAATTAGTCAATATGATTTCAATTCGGCGTCAATGACCTTAATGTCAGAATGTCAGAAAACCTCAAATCAATTAATCACTCAATTTAATCTTGATAAATTACAAAACATTATGACTAAGTTTGCTTCTACCATACATCCTTATAATAACTTTAATATCGTTGAAAACTGAAACTTCTATCAATTCATCGCATATAAGAAACTTAAAATGTTAATATTACCAAAATTCGTGAAAAAAAAAATAAATAAATAACATTGAAACCACCAAAAAAAGAAACCTTTCTGCGGACACGACTTTAATCCTGTAGTAAAATGAAAAATGTCGACGCATAATTTCACCAAAGGGATTTCGCAACGAGAAATTAGGTTTTGGAATAAAGCAAAAAACTGCTTTTAAAACTTCAAATGCTTAAGAAAACGCAGCCTGGCGATTACACTCTAATTCTGCATTGATAAAACTATAAGGCAATTGATATCATTTCGTTCAACCCTATCTATTAGACAAGTGAAAGAAGAGCCTCCTCAAATATAGTACTCATGACATTGAGATAAGTCTTCATTTAGGATGTTTTTATTATCAATTGCCAGGTCCACGTGGCCAAACACAGGCTCTTGCAATCATGCAACCTGTAGATCACTTTGGATTGAGGGATCCAATAAAGAGGAATGTGGTGAGTTAAAAGATGCTGGGGCTTTATTTTTTACGACACAATTTACCCAAAACTAAGATAGGACTCTTCAAAGCGATGACATCAATCATGTTCCCTGCCGATTTTTTAGTTTCACAAACAGTCCTTGGAAATATGCAAAACTGTTGGATATCGAGATGTTAGCAATGTTCATAGCTTTTAAGTACTTATTTACACTAAACAGTTCACGAATCTGAAGTAGTAGTAGTAGTAGTAGTAGTAGTAGTAGTAGTAGTAGTAGTAGTAGTAGTAGTAGTAGTAGGTAAAAAGAAATAAATCTTCGTCATTAAAAGAAAAAAGTGCCTCTAGGCGAAGTGATGAATATAGCTGTTTATTGTGGAACGATGATTTGAAAAGATCCCTGTACTTCAGTTGTTTTTCAAGAATATTGACCATCAAATTTCTTATATATTAATGATCTTGGAAGAAATTGACCGGTGAATTTCTTATGACTTGGTTGCATGTATAAAAACTTAATAGATTAAACTCTTATATCTTACTGGTCTTTTTAGCATAAATTATTTTACAAATGCTAGAATGTGGCTAAATAATAGAAGTTGAAGTAAAAGGAATTTCAAGTAAATTGTGTGATGAAGAAATAATCTTAATCTCTACGATACTTTACTTTACTTACTTACTTTAATGGCTGCTTTTCCGGTCCCATACAGCAGGGGATCCCCACTCTCTACAGGATCTCCACTGTCGTTTTACCTTGCTCGTTCAGAGTAATTAACGTTTCATATCGCGTATTGTTCATTTACTGTTAAATCGTCACTGTCAAAAGACTCATGAAATAACAAAGTCTTCAGTTTCCTCTTGAAAGCCTTAATATCTTCAATCATTCGAATGTTTCGTGGGAGCTTATTATATAGTCTCAGGGTCGCATATTTAAAGGCTCTGGAGCCTAAAGTAGACATAAATCTAGGTTCCAACAGTTTGAAGACATCTGTAACTATTCTCATGTCGACACGATTTTTTGGCTGCGCAATATGTAGCAATTCTCTTGAGTATTTTGGACGCCCGGTTCTGATAACTTGGTGGGTTATTGTACATATGTTAAATTCGATTCTCGCTTTAATCGGCAGTCAGTGTAAATTGATTAATACTCAACCATTTCATGAAACCATAATGGTAGCTCATGAAGTTCCTAGTAAAGGACTTTACAAATAGCTGGTATGACAACATGAACTAATATAATATTGGAAAATCTTGATTGTAATATTGAAGGAATAAGGAATTTTCAAAGGACATACGAAGCCATTCTATATCAAAAGGATATCCGATGGCTTATCAAGAGGTTCCTTCTCTTTTTTTTTTCATTTATGATTTTCACCGTGAAAGCAATTTCTATTTTTCTTCTCTTCATATGGTTTTGTTTATATTTTTTTTCCTTTCAGTAATTGTAATTTATTATGGGGACTTTCCCAGACAGGAATCTATTAATTATTGAGACCAAGTGCTTTTAACAATATCTTTTCCAGATACAGATGCACCTTGCTCTTTGATAATGATAAACCAGAGCACTCTACGCCATTGATTGATAATGTGATCCAGAAAAGCGGTTCCACAACAGCCCTTATGGGGAAACCATAGGGTGAAATAAAACAATATACAACTAATCATTAGTTATGAATTGGGAAGAATCCTACAACTTGATAGAACACTGCAAGTCTAAGTATAATTCATTCTACATTTAGCAATCATAAAATTCGATCAAGCAAACGCAAAAAAATTACGACCATGGTATATTGAAAATACGATGTTATTATAAGTATTTTTTTTTTTTTTGTTGGATATTACGGCAGTTTTGATAAACAATTTACGCTAGTTGGTGAATTAGAAGTCAAACTAATGACAATGACCTCAAGTTTGTGAAAAAAGAACCATCCTAAAGAACGAAAAAGTAATTAAGAGTTATCTCTTTGATTTAGGGCTGAGAAAAACAACTATTATTATTATCATTATTGTTATTGTTATTGTTATTGTTATTGTTATTGTTACTGTTATTGTTAGTTATTGTTATTAGCTAATCTAGTTAGAAAAGCAGGACGCTATACACCCAAGGGCTCCAACACGAAAAATAGCCCAGTGAGTAAGGAAATAAGAAAGTAAATGAAATACAGGAGTAGTAACGAACGTTTAAAACTGAATATATCAAGAACAGTAACATCAAAATAGATCTTTCATATACAAACCATAAATAACATACTTATGTCTGCCTGTTCAACATAAAAAAAAAAAAAAAATCCTGCAAATTTGAATTTATGAAGTTCCACCGACTCAACTACCTGATTAGGAAGATCACTCCACAACCCGTCACAGATGGAATAAAACTTCTAGAATACTGCGTACTAATACTGTCTAGGATGATCCGAATGATATGTATGGTGAAACCTGAGAGGTTGGGCGAATGCAACTAAACTTTATTAAATAACCATCGAGTTTTTAAACAGCGCCTTGTGAGCAAAAATGTCACAAAAACTCAAACATGAAAAAGCATGTGGCTATCAGGAAAAGACAGGATGGTCAATTAACAGTGCAGGATAGAGAGAGTGAGAAGATATGAAATAAAAACTGTTACAGTGTACGAGCGTGTATGAAACACGAGCAGTACGTGGCTTTCCCCCCTAAAAATGATATACACGTTAAATAGGGCACCCTGCTCTAGAGAGGCTTTCTGCAAGCGGGTCATCTGGCAGGAGATAAGCAGGTTTTAGGCAGTCAATGGAGACTCAGTATTCTTTGCCAGGAATGTTGATGCAGAAAGCCTTTGGAAAATGACGGATCATGAGAAAAAAGCCCATGTAAGGGGGCGTCAGCGGTGGACTGCTAGTGTTGTTGTGCAAAAAACGTGCGTTGCCAAATGCAGATATGCTGGTATCTGTTGCTTAGCTGGAGGTTTGTATGTCTGGCGGCATGGAGTAAGTTTTCCCACAACATGAAGTAGGCACTGGATATTGTTGGAGGAGGTTGCAGTTGGATAAAAAATCAGCAGGGATGACTAACAGGTCTCCATATACCATTTCAACCGCTAAGTCATCCAGGGCATCTGTAGGAGTGGTCCTTAGTCCCATAAGGAAGCTGGTAAACCAGTTGGAATCCTCGCAGCTTGACATCAAAGCTTCTTTGAGGGTGCAGTGAAAACGTTCAACCATTCTGTTGTCAGCAGGGTTGTATGAGGCTGTCTGGTGAATGGGGATTCCGGAAGATTTGCTAATAATGTCCACAATTGACATGTGAAAGTGGTACTCTTAGAAATAATATCCTCGGGATACCAAACCTCGCTATCCATCCAGAGAGTAGGGCCGATGTACATGAGGTGGACGTTGCATTTTCCATGGGAATGGCTTCAAGACAATGAGTGGAGCAGTTGATGACGGTAAACAGGTAATGATGTCCTTGCAATATGGTTAGGGGACCTGCAACATCTACATGAATGTGGCAGAGCACGGCTGAGATTGAGGAAAGGTGCCTACTTGTGAATCCAAGGTACTTTTGAAGTTTGGCATGAAGTACAGGTGCCGACCAAATCTTTAGCATCCTTAGTAATGCATGCCAACTGAACTTCGTCTTCAGTGGCTGTTCAGTAGAATGGTGCAAGGGATGTGAAAGCTCATAAATGAAATCAAACACCTATCGGCGCATGGGAGCAGGTATCCACGGTCTAGGTCTTCCAGTATTGACATTACAGAGAAGGTTGGCAGAGTAGTCGAGAGGGATGTCCTCCTAATGGAGGGATGTTCAGGATTTCCTACATGCTTAGTACTCTGGATCTTTTTGTTGAGCTTCTACGAAGGTGTTGTAATCCAATCCCAGTGAATGGCGGCCAATTTGTTTCTTGACAGAGCATCAGCAGAGGGATTAATTTCCCCAGGAATGTGTTGAAGGGTACAACTGTATTCACCCATAGTGGAGAGATGTCAGCATTGATGGGTATCCTGAGGAGAGCCAATTGCACTGCCAGCAATTTGTGGTCGAAGGTAGGGTAGCTGGATTCAGCCTTGGACAGTTTTCTAATGAAGAAGACCAATGGGTGGGGGGAGTCGTTGACCACCTGCTCAAGGACTGCCCCAAGTGCGACGTCACTGGCATCGGAGGATAGGAGAAGTGCATGTAGCACGGGAAAAGTGAGAGCAGCACCGGTTGATAGGCCATTCGTTGCATTGCCGAAGGATGCTTCTTGAAGAGGACTCCATTTCAGGTCTTCTAGGTTGCACTTGAGGGAGGCGTAAAGGGGGACAAGATTAGCGGCTATGGCTGGCAGGAAACAGTGATAATAGTTGATCATGCCCAAGAATTCCTACAGTGCTTTGACAGTCAAAGGTGTGGGGAAGTTCTGAACAGCTGCTACATTCCAAGGGAGGGGGTGGACTCCTTCAGGAGTGATGGGGTGCTCAAAAAACGATACTTCCTTTGCTCCAAAGGTACACATATTGTACCAGACTACAAGGCCGTTCTGTTGTAGGCGGGCAAGCAAAATGCATAGATGATGCAGGTGTAACTCTTTGGGAGAGAAACCACAAGTATGTCGTCCATGTACCATACACGGAATGGAATTTCCCAAAGATGCCGTCCGTGAGACGATGAAAAGTGGCCCAAGTATTACGAACGACAAACAGGAGTAATTTGAAGGTGTATGTAACAAAGGGGATGGTATTGGCAGTCTTGGAGATGTCTTCTGGGTTCATGGGCATCTGATATTACCCCTACAGGAGGTCGACTGTGGAGAAAACCTTTGCTTTGTGCAAGTTTCTACTCATATCAGTGATGTTTAGAAAGGGGTAGTGATTCAGTTCTGTCTACTTGTTCAGGTGCCTATAATCCCCAAGCATATGCAGAGAGTCCTCTTCCTTCAGAACGATGTGTAAGGGTGACAATCATTGGGCTTGAGGCCTTTTGGCAAAGGCCCATTTCTTCCTTTTTGGCGAACATTTACCTAGCGGCTGTCAAACAATCCAATGCCAGACGCCGGAATCTGGTGAATACTTGGGCCCATTCGTCTTGATAAACATCCTGTTTGGCAGGAACCATGGGTGTTTGATGAAGTTTTGGATAGAAAACATTCGGGTACAACGTGAGGAGGTGGGCGTAGGTATCTGCGGGTGCGCTGCTGAAGAGAGCAAGGTAATATGGATGGGTTGGAGAAGTGTCGAGGAGTACAAATCCCCATTCACTAACCTTCAGTGAGCTACATCAACCAGAAGGTGGATATGTGAGAGAAGATCCGCATCAAGGATTGGCAATGTGACGTCAGTAACGAGAAACCTCCAAATTCATATTTGGTGCTTCCTAAGGTAATGTAAGGGTTTCATAACTGTGGGTGGGTATTGCAGATCTGTTGGCTGCTACCCGGTAGACGTCTGCAGATTTAGACTATGTCGTGTCCTAGAATGTGGCCTCACCAGAAGAGAACGGAAAACATACGTGTCTATCAAAAATCGTAACCCCGTACCTACATCATGTAAAAACGAAAGATTAACCAAGGAGGCCACCGTTGCAAGCAATGGCCTACTTATACTTTTTTGGCAAATGACAACCATTTCAACCTTTCTTTGCAGCAACCCCAAATTTAGAGTGGTGGTAGCATAACTGCAGCCAATGGGCGTCAGTAAGTGGCTGGAGAGGTCATTGGTTGGAGCATAAGCGAGGGGTGGTATATGTGGATGGTGAGCAGCTTTGTTGCTTCTCCGGTACATCATGGAGTGGGCGTCTGTATCCTACCATATTCACATTAGCTTCAGTCGACGTTGAATAGGTGTCCACTTCATCAGGAGTGGAGGCATTGATGGAGGTCTTGAAGGTGTGAAGTGGCTGTCCATGAGGGCATTGACTTTGGTCATCAGGTCATTCTTGGGCAAAATATCGACCGGGGACGGTAGCATGACAGGTTGGAATAGGCGCTGTACCCAAAGGGCACGAAGTAGATTCATTTCATGCGGAGAGCCATCTGTGGCCGGTTGCAGGTGAGCGATACTGGTCATTCCCTGAGGGCTAATGAAGCCTTTTGGTTCCCCAATGGTTGTCGAGAGAACTGAAAACGTTTCACTATGTGGGCACCCGGTGAGTAATGCTACAGGAGGTATAATTTGAGAGCATCGTACGTTATTGGGGTGTTCCTCTGCATGCACAGCCAATCGTAGATTTCCGGGAAAGTGTCCTCGGGGATTGCCATAAGAACATACAGTAACCTGCTTTGGTGCTTAACTAAGTCCAGCCATTGATGCGAAACTCGACTTCAGCACGCTGGAACCAGGCGAATACTTCTCCGCTTGCAAAGGCCGGTAATTTTATTGAGGCAGTATCTGCCAAAGAGGCAGGTTCGGTGTGAGGCATCTTCAAACAACTGGGGCACAGCAGTGAGGGGGCTGGCAGGAATGAGTGGACACTTTACCAGTTAGGTGATAATTCAGAGGCAAGGTAAATGCAACTAAACTTGATTAAACAAATCATTGAGTTTTTATACAGAGCCTTCTGAGCAAGAATGTCACAAAAATTCAAACATAAAAAAGCCTGTGCTTGTATGAAAAGACATGATGGTCTACTAACAGTGCGGGGAAGAGCGAGTGATACGATAAAAAATCAAAACTTACATTATACGAGCATGTATGAGTACAATGGTCAGAATTATGAAAAATGTACTGAATGACAGTGCCAGAGTTTAAGATTAAGATGAGATTCAACAGTTAAAGACCAGACAGGAAAACAGTACTCCAACCAAGGTAAAATAGAAAGAATTAAAATTGAACTTTTAAGAGTCATACAGAGTTGAATAACATTATGAATGCTGAGATCTGGATGTTGAGTAGCCACTACCCTTGACCTGCTCACAATCATAATTTGAGTTTTGTTAGGATTCAACTTCATAGCCCATAACTTGCACCATACACTACTTTTAGCAAATCTCTATTAAGCGATTCAGCAACCCAGATCTATATTCAAGCAAAGGAATTTATGCGAAGAGAGAAGCATCATCTGCATTTGCAATGAGCTTGTTTTCTAGGCCAAACCACATGTCATGTGTATATAGTATGAAAGGTAATGGGCCAAGAACACTACCCTGAGGACCACCAGATATCACATACCTACACTGACTATAGTGCCCATTAACAGCAACTCTTTGCTATCTATTACTTAAAATTCCCATAATGATTCTAAGAAAAGACCCACCCACTCACAACTGTGACTTTGAAAACAAGAGCCTTATGATGAACATGGTCAAATGCAGGACTAAAATCATTTCCAATCAAATGAACTTTCTGATCATAATAGAGGGATTTCTGTAGAGCATTGGAGATTGTAAGAAAGGCATCATTAGGCCTTTATGAAAGCCAAATTTAAAACTAGGGAAACCTATTCAGACGTTTTGCCAAAAAACGTTCATAAACCTACTAAATATGGGAGTTATGGAAATGGGCAGAAATCAGCTACTCTAGGGATACCACAATCACATTTACATAATGGAGTTGCATTGCCTATTCTCCAACAAGTGCTGAAAGAACCCTTTCTTGCTCACTTGCAGAAAATAACAGATAAGTTAGGAGCTATGAATATCCTTTTTTTGAACATAGTTGCAGAGGTAAGCTTCGAGTGCCTGATATACACAACTCCATTTAGGAAAAAGAGTTTTAAAAAAATTGCAAGATATTGCACATCTGTATGAAGTTTCAAATGTGATTTATTAACATTATCACCACAGCACAGTGGGCCGGAATTGGACTTGAAGGGACAAAAATACTTGTAGTGCAAAAACTAGCCTTATTTGGGATTAACATTATTCTAAACAATCATAAAAGGAAAAAAAAATCAAATCAGTACAAATCGGGGATTTTGAGCATATACGTTCTGTAATTTGGTAATTCTGTCAATCTTACTTTCTTGGGAAATAGGTGAAATCATGGAAACTAAAGCAGTAATATCGTAATTGAAATACATTTTGTACACTAGCCAATAAGGAACATAAAAATACAACCAAAAAAGGCTACCTTTCAAGAGATTATATCATGAAATAAGGTAAAAGGAAGTAAAATAGATGATTTGAAGAGGATAACGAATGCAAGAATAAATGCTAAAAGGAGAAGCCATTTAGCCTATATAAGAGAATCGCGTAAACGATCTTCAGTTAAGGCATATGTCTCATTATGTTTATGGTCCTTCGCTTGATATTTCAGAATCTGTAATGAACAGCAGTTCAACTTAACCTGGCAGATCTTTCTTAGATGTGTTTTTGTCTGATTTCTCATTGATGTTATTAGGGGATCGGATGAGCAGAATAACCGTCCCCTTAGTCCTCGTTATTTTTTTTTTTTCTGGATATTTCCGACAAAATTACTATCTCTGAAATTCTTAAAAGTCTTTGTTCTTGGCTTCTTTGGGTCTCTTTGGCGTAAAGACCAACTGGCAGATTAAACTGGTCAATTACTGAATCTCCATGAATAAGAATTCTATGCAAACTCTGAGGCATATGATACCAATTTTACTCTTTCACTTACATTTTAGCGGTATTGGGGTAGAAGGATTTGAATGCAGCGACATCTATATCAAGCTCAGATGATAAAGTACGCAAGATGATGTGCAAATTCTTCAGCAATTCTATCTCAATTTGAAGAATTCATTTGATGTTTCAGCTAGCTGAAAAAAAAAAAAACAGTTTTCAGAAGGCAAGCATTCTTTTTTGGTAGAACGGACATTGTTGTAAGAATGGAAGAAAAGTTAAGGAAAAGAAAATGTTTTATCCTGAAATTTCGATAGCTTTTTCTTGAAAGGCCACAGTCTAAGATCAATGCCAGAGCTAAAAAGAAAAAAAAATATGAAGTAATACATTGGTTTCCAGTAGAATTTTGGGCTACATATTTAGCCATTATTGATAGTTCCCTCTTTCTTAGAACTCTTCATGTAGCATATGTGAGCCTATGAGGAGATATGTTAACGAACTCTGCAGTTTTCCTTTGTTTTTGTTTTCCCGGATGAACCCTGAAAACTCTGTTCCAGGTCGTTCTTGAGATTTCATAGGAGTTTAATTTTCTGAGTTTTCATACACTTTAGCTTCAAGCCAACCTTGGTACTTACTTAAAAATAACTTTCTGGTTCTGTTAACATTTCTTCACTTAATTCTTAAATTTCTCAGAAAGTTAATCACAATAATTGTTGCTAGAGTGCATAACGTATAACATTTTCAATCTTTCTAGGAAGAAAATTATGTAATTTACCATCATGAAAACTATGCATATATCCATTCTTTATCGCTTCACTAGCTTCATTACAGAAATATTGGTTAGTTACATCTATTTTCATGCATCTTATCATTGTCATATATTTTAAATAAAAAAGATATAATGGCTCATTATTACTTTTAAACATGATATCTTCATATTTTGCTAATATTTTTTTTTCACAGTTGTCCAAACAATTATATTCACTGTAAAAAAAAATGGCAGTCAGTGACGAAAAGTCTTTTGCCCTATTGGTTGTGACTTTATTATCTACCATTTAACACCATTAGGAATCTTTGCAAAGCTTTGCAATTTTTGTTCTCTATCATAAACTTTTATATGCCTAAAACCTTCAACAAAATTTGAGGGACTTACAACAAACACTGTTTCACCCACCATTTAGATCATAAATCTAAAGATCAAGACCATTATTACATTCAATAATGCACAAAAAAACTAATTTTAGAATATAAGTTTACTCCACGATACACATTTCATAAACTGTGGCTAAAGAAACAATAAAAAAAATCTGTATAGAATGGCAGTATGCAGCCAAGAGCAACTTATTCAGTCATGTTTAAGCCTTTAAAAAATTGATACTAACAACTACTTGCAATCTATAATACTGCATTCCTTTGTCACTAATGTTTGCATTTTTAATTTTCATGACACTTATGATAATTTGGAAAAGTAAAAAATTTAATTTTGTCCACTGGCTGGCCCACTGTGCGCCATCATGTTTTTTTTATCGTCTGCATCTCAAAACGTTTCAGAAATTCATAACTTTTTACTCCCCCTTTCAAAATAACACTTTTTACCTCAGAATTTGAAGGTATGAAATGCTTCTTTTTTTTTCTTTTTTCTTTTTAAATCAAATGTGTCATTGAAATTATAACTATGTTCGAAATCAAATAATGAAATTTTAATGCAAATTTTCCTCCTTTCCCAGTGCAGTCTATTTATCTATGAACATCAATTTATATGCTAATCTCATCAGAACCAATTTAGCAATCAGTTGGGAGGACGATAATTACGCTTTACGAACTAACGTTTTGTATATCAGAAATTCTTGCAAATCACTCATAAAGGTTAATTTGTCACGTGACGGAGGAAGGGGACTGTAAAATGCAACTTTTTCTTCATAACATCCGTCCTGATAAAATGTAATAGGATACCTCAAAAAAATAATGAACGTTATTGAAAACTATTACTGTAATCTTGAAAAAAAAAAAAAAAAAAAAAAAAAGTAAATCACTTCAGTTTATTATTTATTACGACAAAAGCCAAAATCCCAGGAAATACAAATTTTTGCACATATTAGCTAAACACATTCGCATATGTCTTCAGTGGTAGGTTACTTGGCATGAGGTAGACCATCCGATAAAGCATTGGAGATCATGCAACTGCAGCTACAGGTACCCACTTGTTGTCTTATCCTGTTCAATAGTGCTAGAAATTAAGATACATATACCGAGAAACACATTATATAAATGAATGTGTATAAATATACGTATACACACACACACACACACACACACACATATATATATATATATATATATATATATATATATATATATATATATATATATATATATACATATATATATATGATAAATTTTGCACATTTTTACGTGTTTTTCATATTCAAATAAGCCATATATATTTTGATATATTAATGTCTGGATTCTCTTAACGACCTCGGGATCAGAGCCCCAGGCGAAATCTCACAAAGACAAGAGCTTGGCTCCGGCCGGGAATCGAACCCTGGTCGACAAGCTTATATAGACAGTGACTAACCCATTCGGCCACGAAGGAAGATAAAAGTCAATGACAATTCTACTATACTTATACCTGTCGAATTCAGGTATTTTGTACTTAGAATTGAAATCAACCCATCTTCACCATCGTAGCTAATTGGTAGTTTGTTACTTGGCATTCAATTAATGATAAATTTTGCACATTTTTACGTGTTTTTCATATTCAAATAAGCCATATATATTTTGATATATTAATGTCTGGATTCTCTTAACGACCTCGGGATCAGAGCCCCAGGCGAAATCTCACAAAGACAAGAGCTTGGCTCCGGCCGGGAATCGAACCCTGGTCGGCAAGCTTATATAGACAGTGACTAACCCATTCGGCCACGAAGGAAGATAAAAGTCAATGACAATTTTACTATACTTATACCTGTCGAATTCAGGTATTTTGTACTTAGAATTGAAATCAACCCATCTTCACCATCGTAGCTAATTGGTAGTTTGTTACTTGGCATTCAATTAATGATAAATTTTGCACATTTTTACGTGTTTTTCATATTCAAATAAGCCATATATATTTTGATATATTAATGTCTGGATTCTCTTAACGACCTCGGGATCAGAGCCCCAGGCGAAATCTCACAAAGACAAGAGCTTGGCTCCGGCCGGGAATCGAACCCTGGTCGACAAGCTTATATAGACAGTGACTAACCCATTCGGCCACGAAGGAAGATAAAAGTCAATGACAATTCTACTATACTTATACCTGTCGAATTCAGGTATTTTGTACTTAGAATTGAAATCAACCCATCTTCACCATCGTAGCTAATTGGTAGTTTGTTACTTGGCATTCAATTAATGATAAATTTTGCACATTTTTACGTGTTTTTCATATTCAAATAAGCCATATATATTTTGATATATTAATGTCTGGATTCTCTTAACGACCTCGGGATCAGAGCCCCAGGCGAAATCTCACAAAGACAAGAGCTTGGCTCCGGCCGGGAATCGAACCCTGGTCGGCAAGCTTATATAGACAGTGACTAACCCATTCGGCCACGAAGGAAGATAAAAGTCAATGACAATTTTACTATACTTATACCTGTCGAATTCAGGTATTTTGTACTTAGAATTGAAATCAACCCATCTTCACCATCGTAGCTAATTGGTAGTTTGTTACTTGGCATTCAATTAATGATAAATTTTGCACATTTTTACGTGTTTTTCATATTCAAATAAGCCATATATATTTTGATATATTAATGTCTGGATTCTCTTAACGACCTCGGGATCAGAGCCCCAGGCGAAATCTCACAAAGACAAGAGCTTGGCTCCGGCCGGGAATCGAACCCTGGTCGACAAGCTTATATAGACAGTGACTAACCCATTCGGCCACGAAGGAAGATAAAAGTCAATGACAATTCTACTATACTTATACCTGTCGAATTCAGGTATTTTGTACTTAGAATTGAAATCAACCCATCTTCACCATCGTAGCTAATTGGTAGTTTGTTACTTGGCATTCAATTAATGATAAATTTTGCACATTTTTACGTGTTTTTCATATTCAAATAAGCCATATATATTTTGATATATTAATGTCTGGATTCTCTTAACGACCTCGGGATCAGAGCCCCAGGCGAAATCTCACAAAGACAAGAGCTTGGCTCCGGCCGGGAATCGAACCCTGGTCGGCAAGCTTATGTAGACAGTGACTAACCCATTCGGCCACGAAGGAAGATAAAAGTCAATGACAATTCTACTATACTTATACCTGTCGAATTCAGGTATTTTGTACTTAGAATTGAAATCAACCCATCTTCACCATCGTAGCTAATTGGTAGTTTGTTACTTGGCATTCAATTAATGATAAATTTTGCACATTTTTACGTGTTTTTCATATTCAAATAAGCCATATATATTTTGATATATTAATGTCTGGATTCTCTTAACGACCTCGGGATCAGAGCCCCAGGCGAAATCTCACAAAGACAAGAGCTTGGCTCCGGCCGGGAATCGAACCCTGGTCGGCAAGCTTATATAGACAGTGACTAACCCATTCGGCCACGAAGGAAGATAAAAGTCAATGACAATTCTACTATACTTATACCTGTCGAATTCAGGTATTTTGTACTTAGAATTGAAATCAACCCATCTTCACCATCGTAGCTAATTGGTAGTTTGTTACTTGGCATTCAATTAATGATAAATTTTGCACATTTTTACGTGTCTTAATGGTTGTTTTTGGAAACATTAATTTTACTTATTAAAAGAACCTGTAACGATTTTAAGATCTTAACATATATTTATATATATATATATATATATATATATATATATATATATATATATATATATGTATGTATGTATGTATATATACATAATATCAAATATTATTATTAATAGATAATTAAGGTTTTAATCTCATGTACACACGAAACAGTAAAAATTAAACAGCCTGAACTCATAAACACCAGGAAAAAAATAGAGACAAATTAAAATCAACAACTCCAATTACATGAACTCTACAAAACTGACGATTTTTTCATTTTTTGATCTGCTATTTTTTTTTTTTTTTTTCATCGGCTGGACTATGGCACTTATACCAGGGAAAGTAAAAGCGACACAGCGGCCCAGCTATCATGGTAATGGACAAGGCACTCTAACCTTTCCAGAACCGTAATAGGCGATCTATCTGTAATACCCCGTAGTACCATAGAGCATATGGAAATACACTTGGGCCTCAAAGCATTTACGGGCATTTCACATCCATTTTGGGGTGTAGTTGCAAAGAGGCAGACAAGCATACACACATTCAGCATTTATACCTATACATACATATATATATATATATATATATATATATATATATGTATATATATAGATATATATAAATTATATATATATATATATATATATATATATATATATATATATATATGTATATATATATATATATATATATATATATATGTATATATGTATTTATATATATATATATATATATATATATATATATATATATATATATATATGTATATATATATGCGTATATATATTTATATATTTATATATATATACATATATATATATATATATATATATATATATATATATATGTATGTATATATATGTGTGCATATATATATTTATATATTTATATATATATATAATATATATATATATATATATATATATATATATTTATATATATATCCAGTATGTATATATATAAATATATATATATATATATATATATATATATATATATATATATATATATATATATATGTATACAGTATATGTAGATATATATATATATATATATATATATATATATATATATATATATATATAGAGAGAGAGAGAGAGAGAGAGAGAGAGAGAGAGAGAGAGAGAGAGAGAGAGAGATATATATATATATATATATATATATATATATATATATATATATATATATGCGTGTGTGTGTCTGGTGTCTGTATATATATACTAATATTTATATGTATTTCATTTAAAGGAATTTAAACAGAGGTTACTACCAGAAATCAACCCATTGGATAATACAAGTTACGAAATTACCACTTTGACCACTCATATTCTTAAATAAACCTGATCAGCACAACGAACATTTATCCTTAGCTTCCTCTGAGCGTTTACTAGGAAAGCAGGGTGTTGTGACCTGTGAATTTTATCCAAAAATTAATTGGCTGGGACAGCCTTAGGGTACATTTGTCAGTCTGCTTTACAGAACAGCCCTGAGAAAGCTCTGAAACCTCTATATAGAGCTTTTTTAATTTTCCTTTCAGGAATTCCAATACCTGATCCGTTGTGTGGTCTCTTTGCCAAGTTTTTTACGTAAAAAATAATGATAAAATTTGTCCTTTGGGTTATAGAGGGTGACAATAGGGACTGTGTATGTCATTTAAATCCTCATGAAAAAAAAAATCCACAATATTTAACAACATTTGAAAAGAGCTGGTAATTATAGAGATAATTTACATCATCAAAGGCTTTGTAAGTAATATGTAAACCATTAAGCAGCAGACTCGTTCGATTAAAGAGATCTCACCAGGGATAAACGAATACTGTAACAATCTCAGATTCTCCGAAAATATCCATTCTGGTCTCACCTTAGAAAAACAAGACTGGCGACATCATCCAAAAAGAGTAAAACACATTTTGATAACTTCATAATGGGATATACCTTTAACAACCAGACATATTGCAGGGCTAATGATAATCTAAAAAACAAATGGCAAATTACTAACATGATTAAATATAATGTCTGGAGATGCATAGGGTTTTCTTGAATAACCAAACATCGGTGGTCTGCACTCTTGTCTATATAGAAGGTCCCTACAAAGTGCTTGGAATTTAAAAGAAAAGAGAAAATGGGAGATGACAAAATATAGAGTTAAATTATCAGGTCACTAAGGACAGCATTGTTGAATATCAAAATGATCAATCATATAAATATTACTCAAGAATGAGCTTGTATGGTCAAATTATTGCATCATTTCATATGGCACCGGAGACTAAAAATCTGGTCACAATAATAGATGAAATATAGGATGTAAGTAGTAATTGGTTTTAAGTCAACCAAATCTGCGAGCAATATTCACGAAGACGTACGTATCAAATAAGTCCAAGATGTATGTCAGAACAACGCAATTGATGAAACAGTAAATATGACTTGATTCACTGACAAATATTCCTCTTTCAATTAATTTTATCTATTCATCGATGCATTCATTTATTCATCTATGTAGCACCAGGACGCTCTCAAAATCTTATCTGATTCTGCGAGGCTTCTTGAGGATTTTTCCAGTGCATTCTGACAACCATGACCTCTTTCACACTGTAAATTGCCTTTTTCCTCCGCAATGAGTTTTGACTCGGCAAAGGAACTTCTCCAGGATCAAAGAGTGCACTCATTTGGCCTTCATACTTTATAGTCTGATGTCCTTTGAAGAAGGAGGAGGAGGAGGAGGAGGAGGAGGAGGAGGAGACTGACTGTGGTGATTTTGGTTTCATTTTTAATGTAAATAATATTTTCTTGAGCACAGACACAGGAAGACACATCCTATTGGCCTAACATTTCCCGCCCTAGAAATGCAAGAAAACGAAAAGGATTGAATAAGGTTTTGGCGACTACTTTGAAGGAAGAGATATCACCACCTGTAGAAAGCCAGTAATGAAAAAAGAATAAAGATGTCATATTGAAAAATTGGTAAGGAGCTGAAAGCAAGTCATAGGTCCATGCTGTCTGAGCTATTCAAATCAACTTCCTCACTAGCTCTCATCAAGTAATGATGACCTCGCTTGTCAATGGATATAGACATGTTAAGAAGGAAATTTAAGGAAGTGGTAAAATAAAATGTTGAATTAAAAAAAAAAAAGGGCTAAACTATTTTAGCAGTTAGCCGGAAAATATAGTATAACTTATATTAACGAATTGTAGGAAAGGCGGAAATAAATCAGGTCGGGACAGCACATGCAACAACTAGACATTCACGCATATTATATCCTAAACTATTCCACAGAACAATGAATTCGTGTTTCACTAGACGGTTTAATATTTTACCACCTCTTTTCGTTAAGTTTATGTTACCCATTGTCATTTATGACGGGCATTACGACAACCCTCCTCCATTACTTTTGTGTTTTTATCACGGCAAATCCTCCATTGTAATTGATTTCCACGGGTATCTGGCGCACAAAGAGATGACGATTCGCTTTCGCCCAACTTTCATTCCGGCAAATTCCAAAATTGTTTTAGATGTGATTAGCATATAGATTAATACTTATGGATAAAT
>NC_090752.1:31415507-31418007 GCF_036898095.1 Palaemon carinicauda
GAAGTCTCCGACACGATGCAGGACATCCACCTACACGAGAGGATGTCAGGGGTGTCTGAGGACACCAAGAAAGACCTTCTAGCAGAAGCTCTAGAAGAGGAGTCCACCTTGGCTCCTGAAGAAGATGAGGATGACGTCGAATCGGAGTCCGTTTCGTCAGTTTCGGCTCCAGAACTGTTACCCTCTACGTTTTCTGCTCCTGCACCAGATGACATGGGTAAGGCATTGGCCAGTCTCATGGCAATGATGGAGAGTTTTCATAAGCAGAACAAAGAAAGGGACGCTGAATTGAAGAGAAGAATGGACCATCTCGCCGCGTCTCGTGGGTCTCAGAGGAGACTCAACGTGAAAGATCTTCCACCTTGCTCTGATGTGAATCCTTGGAGGCATGCATAATACATGCCTATTACCAACGGCAAGATATTCATATCAGAAGAGCTGGGGGATGTCCTTATTGAGGAAGTCAATTTCTGGCCCAGCTTTTAGTCTTACTCAGATTTCTTCGTCCGCTTGAAGGTGGAAACAACATCCAAGGAGGAGACAGTGCCGAAGGAGGTCATAGTACTTGACCATGAGAAAGCTCAGGCTCTGTTATCAAGTAGCGTGAAGGAGAAGGGCTTCACTAACTCGAAAGTGTCACCCCTTAGCAAGAAACACCCCACCTTTCTTGCTCGAGCCAACCTAGCCTTTCCCTTTACTTCAAAGTGTTTTAAGGCGATCATGAAGGCAATAGAGACAGGCAAACCTTACCCTACACTCGAGGAGTGTAGATCCTTATCCCTAGCCCTGCCCATGGAAGATAAGGACTGGAAGTAAGTCCACCTTACCTTCTGAGTTGGGAAGTTGGAGGCAGATATTGCTGGACGTCAGTTCAGCGAAAACCTCCCTAAGCTGTCTGACTTTCTCTTGCGTAGGGAGCAAAAGACAAAGGAAAGACTTGCCGCATCTCTGTCCCTCCAGATTTGTTTAGAGATAACGGCAAGTAATAACAGAATCCCGGACATGAACATTGTCATGGCCAAATCACATTTGGCTACTGTGGTCAAGGACCTGTATGGCTTCGTTAGAGCCAGACGTGCATGTAGGGAGTTCGTGTTTGCTTCGGCTGCAATTAAACACGAACCCAGGAAGCTGATAGCTTCAAATATCTAGGGAAAGGACCTATTCCCGAGCGAAGTGGTCAAGGAAGTAGTAGACAAGGCCGCCACGGAGAATAGAAATCTTCTCCAGAAGTGGGGCATGTCGGCGAAGAGGAAGTCTTTCCCGGATGAGGGTCCCCAGCCTATGAGGAAGACGAAAAGACCCAGGTTGCCCTCTCGCACTGTCAGACAACAGCAGCAACAGCAACAAAAACTTCCCACAGTTCCCATGACTGGGGTGCCCCAGATGGTGGTTCAGCCCCAACCAATTTATCAGATGGTGCCTCAGCAGCTGGTTGCCCTGTCACCAGCATTTAACCCCCAAGAGGAAGAGGGGGGTAAGGGAGGACGCGGTCAAGGAGGCAAGTCCTCCGGACAATCAAAGCAATGAGATGCTTCCGGTAGGAGGAAGACTCCAACAATTTCAGGATCGCTGGACCTTCAATCCTTGGGCCCACAGCCTAATTAAGAACGGACTCAGATGGAGCTGGAGGACAGTTCCACCACCATTTCCTCAATCCTTCCAACACTCCACCCCCGTCCTGGAAGAATACATCTGTGAACTTTTGAGCAAACGGGTGATAAGGAGGGCAAAGTCCATCAATTTCCAAGGCTGTTTTGTGTTCCCAAGAAGGACTCAGACAAACTCAGAGGCATTCTGGACTTATCACCACTCAATAAGTTCATAGAAAACAACAAGTTCAAGATGTTAACCCTTCAACACATAAGGACCCTGCTGTCAAAAGGTGCGTACACAGTCTAGATAGACCTGGCAGATGCCTACTGGCATATTCCAATCAACTGCCCCCTCTCCTCCTACCTAGGATTCAGGCTACAGAAGAAGAAATACGTCTTCAGAGCCATGCCCTTTGGACTAAATATAGCCCCAAGGATCTTTACAAAGCTTGCAGACGCAGTCGTTCAACAACTACGCCTAGAAGGTGTCCAGGTAGTAGCCTACCTAGACGACTGGCTGATGTGAGCAGCATCCAAGACGAAGTGCATGCAAGCATCCAAGAAAGTGATCCAATTCCTGGAACATCTGGGATTCAAGATCAGCGTCAAGAAGTTTCGATTATCTCCAGCTCAAGAGTTTCAATGGCTAGGAATACATTGGAGCTTAAAGTCACACCGTCTCTCCATTCCCCCAGGGAAGAGGAGAGATAGCAGGATCTGTCAAGAGACTACTGAAATCCGACAGAATCTCAAGACGCCAACAGGAGAGAGTACTGGGTTCTCTTCAGTTTGCATCAGTGACAGACCCAGTGCTAAGAGCATGGCTAAGGCTAAGAGATGCATCAGGAGTCTGGAGAAGATACACATCAAACGTTCAAAGAGATCTAAGAACACCGATACCGACT
>NC_090752.1:31430507-31433007 GCF_036898095.1 Palaemon carinicauda
AAGTCATGGCTACTTTAACGGCAGCCATAAATCATGGTTACTTTAACAGCATACATAGGTCATAGCTACTTTGGCTATTTTAACAGCAGTCAAAAGTCATGGTTACTTTAACGGCATACAAAGGTCATGGTTGCTTTTACGGCAATAATAAGTCATGGCCACTTTAGTAGTAATCGTAAGTCATAGCTAGTTTTATGCCAATCATTAGTCATGGATACTTTTGTGTCAATTGAAAGGCATGGCTTATTTCATGCCATTCGTAAGTCATGGCTACTTTTGTGTCAATCGAAAGTCTTGGCTTATTTTATGTCATTCGTAAGTCATGGCTTACTTTTGTGTCAATCGAAAGTCATGGTTTATTTCATGCCATTTGTAAGTCATGGCTACTTTTGTGTCAATCGAAAGTCATGGCTTATTTCATGTCCTTCGTAAGTCATGGCTACTTTTGTGTTAATCGAAAGTCATGGTTTATTCCATGCCATTCGTAAGTCATGGCTACTTTTATACCAATCGTAAGTCATGGCTACTTTTTCATGGGTAATTACAAGGCAATTGTACGTCATATGTTCTTTTACAGGAATTGTAAGTTTTGGCTACTTTTACAACAACTATAGGTCAAGGATAAATTTACGGATGTCATTGTTATTGCAATCATAACAGCCAGGGGCACTCTTGGGATATACAGTAAGTGAAAATCTCCCAGTCAGGTGGGATATTTGAGTATAAGATAGCGTAAGGGAATTTAGGGTAGGTAGTAATCCGTCTAGATTTCGAATTCAGGAAAAAAAGATAGTTTTCTGTTGGATAACATTTTGAAATTGTGAAACTGGAAACGGAGATGTAACGAGAACAATGACATTAGTTCAGACCCGTAAAAATTCTCTGGGTAAAAAAAAAGTGAAGGAAAAAGTAAAAACATATTTTTCAATTTCATTTTTCACTTTCCATTTTGGTCTTTTTTTTATGATGGCTTAGCAAACAGCGACGCCCATACGTACAACCTTAATATTTTATTTTACTTTTTTTTTGGGGGGGGGGAGAAAAGAAAACTCGTTTTTCATTCTAGAATTTTTACTTTTCCTTCTGTTCGTTCCTCCAGTAGTTGGTACTACTTTTTTTTTTCTTTTTTTTTTTAACCAAGACCCTAATTACTCAAAAAGATAAATAATGCGTTTTCGTTTCTTTGCTACAGGAACTCAACAATTTAAGCAGTTTGGATCATGGGTTTGGACTATATAGCCAGGCGTTGGGCCTGTGAGGACATCAGTGCCCAAATGCATGAATGGTAAAAGCCCTCGAGTTACACTAAGAGCTTAAAGTTATAAGATGCTGGACAGCAAGATGGAAGCCAAGGAAGCAAGAACGAAGGTAAAACAGATGGATTTAAAGCAAGACCAGTTAGCGGCCGATGGAACACTGCAAAGGCCTCCAGTAATGCCTACATTTAACTGCGTGAGGTGCACTAATTGTCATTGACTTACTGAAGTAAGACGCTAAAAATTGAAGGTTTTGTATAGTATTATAAAACTCACTACCAAAGAATCCCTGTGAAATTATGAAATACCAAACAACAAAGGCAACTCTGATGGATAAAGATAAAATCCTAAACCATCGTCAACATATACGCCTGCTGCATGATACTGTTCAAGTATCAAATCATGAATACAAAATAACGTCAATGCACTATGCTAAGCATAAACCAATTGTACTTCTTATGAAATTTTATGGAGTTGGATAAGCAGTAACTTTAAAGTAAATTATAGGATAAAGACCCAAAAAGCCAATAAATTGTAAAAAGATAAAATACATAAGTCAAATGGCATTTTATAAAATGATATAACCACAAACCAGACGTTATGCCAGCGACAATGGATAAAATCCGAATTATTATGACTAGCTAAGCCACAACCCTAGTTGGAAAAGCAAGATGCTATAAGCCCAAGGGCTCCAACAGGGAAAAATAGCTCAGTGAGGAAAGAAAATAAGGAAATAACTAAACGTTATAAGAATTAATGAGCAATTGTACACAAAAGCCTAATAAAAATACACTAAAAATTAAAAACTTTACATTAAATTGATATTAAAAAGTACATAACCAACATGATAAACTAATGTAACATGAACTCTGCGCAAAGTAAAGAGAGACAGCCCTTCTGATGACCCACACCCATACCCACACTCTTCCAAAATTTAAGGCTCCTTTTTCAGAAGTGATCACTGAAGTGCCGAGAAGAGACGGTGACTGATGATGGTCTCTCTTCGTCTTGCTTCTTCCCTTTTCTTCTTAAGTGAGAGAAAATAGTTAAACGGAAAGGGTACACCAATTAATCACCTTACTCAGAGAGAGAGAGAGAGAGAGAGAGAGAGAGAGAGAGAGAGAGAGAGAGAGAGAGAGAGAGAGAGAGAGAGAGAGAGAGAAATGCAATAGATGATACGAAAATGAAACAAAGGAAATGATTATGTGAGAAAAAATTGGGAAGCGTTTGAGAGGAAAAAGGAA
>NC_090752.1:31445507-31460507 GCF_036898095.1 Palaemon carinicauda
TCAAATACAAGTACCAAAAGATTATAATCATGTTCATCCAGCACAAAGTGAGTAAAATTTAGAACTCTTAGTTACTACCCTGCAGAACCTTGTGCTTCTGCTCTTTGCTCTCGATCACCAGAATTATGTCGGGGAGATTCTAATCTTTATTTGAGACTTGAAGAGTGTACCAGATAGCATCCAGGGAGAGGTTAAAAAGGGACTTGGGCTAATTAAAGGGTAAAAAGAGCTGACGGCATCATTAACCTCGCATAGAACCGTGACATTCTGCAACACTAAATAAAGACTGGCCCAGTAATAAGCCATGTCATTGAGGAGTTTACGGGTACAAATGATAACCATGATCAGGGAGTCCATCATGAGGATGAATGTGCATCTCAGCACTGATTTTTACAGATGCCAAAGATCTCATGGCAGTGTTGCTGAGTAATGGGAATCCTTTTGAGGAGTAGAGTGGAGACCTGGTTACATTAAACAACATGGCATATAAGTCTATGGCTGATGCAGTATCTGTCTGTCCAGTCTATGAGACAACAGATGTACAACAACTTCAGACAGCTTATTGTTGTTCCATGAGAATCAAACTCAATAGTAGTCAGCAATTAAGCTGAAAGGTCAGCATTTCAAGTCATGCAGAGTTTTATGACAAGCTTTTCTTGTACCAGGGGGAGGGGGTTTGGAGGAGTTTTTATATCGTGAATCTTCACCATACCCACCTGCATTCCTCAATTCCTGTACCAAGTCGATTTGTTGGTACATATCATAGAAATCCATACAAGTAGCTCTATTTCTCTTGATGAGGAACTAATTATCACAGATGTTTATGAATTCATTATTATTGATGGCGGAGTGCTGATACACTTATTTCTTAGTACAGTACAACTGTCCAAATCAAGACCTTTAAATCTGCCCAAAAGTTCTCCAGGACTTGAAGCGGTTGGTGAGACTCGTTACTGTCTGGGACTAGTATAATTCACTAATAATCAAAGGATGCACAAGAAAAAAATTAGGGACAGGTATTCTACAATCCATACCTGGTACTGCTAAAATCCATGAGAATTTGTAGATTTGTAGAAATTTCAGGCTAATGTTGATAACAAGAGATAATAGAAGAACCTTTCCTAGATACCAAGAATGTCTACATCACAACAGGGTATCAGGTCCACCATGTTGGAAACAGTCCACCAATGGATCAATGCAACTATGAGAACTGAATCAAACAAGGAAAATTATGTTGACCTCGTCCGAATAGAGGTTATATCATCTTGTACTAAACATTCAGGTCTCCTCAGACTATGTCCTCCTCCTGACTTCAGAACATATCCCCAAGCCTTGAAAACCGATGTGGGATTATGTTGGGAATTAAGAATTTCTGCAGCAGAAGGTCTCTGGAACTCTGGCTGGAGTTTTGATGCAGAACTAATGATACAGATATCTTCAGTATCAGTTCCATTATTTTGTTTGGAAAATATCTTGGAAGTCATAAACATATATATATATATATATATATATATATATATATATATATATATATATATATATATATATATATATATATATATATATATACATATATATATATATATATATATATATATATATATATACATATATAAATATACGTATACATTTTGCTGGATTTTAAATTTCTTTAAATTTTTGACTGACTGAGTGCACTAACATTAAATCGGGATAATGTGCCCTGAGTAAAGCCATTATATAATGGCTGAAAAAGCGGTTGGCATAAGTTTAATATATAGAACAAAAGAGATATAAACTCTATTTTTTTCTTCAAAATTCTATCCCAGACGATGAGAAAAGATAACCTTAATAAATAGTGTTTCTTTAAAATAGTTGATAACACAAGTGCTTCATCATTTAATAAAAAGTGCCTAAGAGAAACACTATGACCAAGGAGTATATACACACACACACACACATATATATATATATATATATATATATATATATATATATATATATATATATATATATATGTATATATATATATATATATATATATATGTATATATATATATATATATATATATATATATATATATATATATATATATATATATATATATATATATATATGTATATATACACACATTATATATATATATATATATATATATATATATATATTTATCTATTTATTCATTTATTATTACACGCTAAGCTACAACCCTACTTTGAAAAACATGATGCTATAAGGCCAGGGGCCTCAACAGGGAAAATAGCCTAGTAAGGAAAGGAAACACGGAAAAAAAATATTTTAAGATCAGAAACAACATTAACATGATTATTTCCTACATAGACAATAATAACTTTAACCAAACAAAGGGAAGAAAAATTAGAATAATGTGCCCGAGTGTACCCTCAAGCAAGAGAACTCTACCCTATGATAGTTGAAGACCATGGTATAGAGGCTATGGCACTACCCAATACTAGAGAACAATTGTTTTATTTTGGAGTGTCCTACTCCTAGGGGAGCTGCTTACCATAGCTAAAGTCTCTTCTACCCTTACCAAGGGGAAAGTAGCCACTGAACAATTACAGTGCAGTAGTTAACCCCTTGTGTGAAGACGAATGGCTTGGAAATCTCAGTGTTGTCAGGTGTATGAGGACAGAGGAGAATCTGTAAAAAATAGGCCAGATTATTTGGTACATGTATAAGCAAGGGAAAAGTGAACCGCAACCAGAGATAAGGATCCAAAGTAGTAATGTCTGGCAAGTCAAAGGACATCATAACTCTCTAGCGGTAGTATCTCATCGGGTGGCTGGTGCTCTGGCCATCCTACTACCTGTCTAATATAAACACACACACACACACACACACACACACATATATATATATATATATATATATATATATATATATATGTGTGTGTGTGTGTGTGTGTATATATATACATATATATTTACATATATATACATACATATATATATATATATATATATATATATATATATATATATATATATAATGTTGTTCTCCACGGAACCCTTGAAAAGACCTCATGGCTGAGGAGCAAAGTTTAAGAACCATTGGTTACTCTTGACCAACAGCCTCTCGCTAGACCCAACAATCCACTTTCCGTTAACTCGAAATCAGATTTAGCAAGATCTAGTCTCTGAGGTCTTGGTGTTTCTAAAGTCTTGCTTCAATTGTGATTCCTACGCAGTAACGTAGCCATACTCAACGCCGAGACCTCCTCCAAAATTAACTCATACTTACAGTAATTGTTATTTCGTATGAAACCCAGCCTTAGGAGGATTTTTTTAGATTATACTTTTCAAGTTATAACTTGGATCAAATTAAAATCGTTGTCGTAAACGTAATTTGAAGCTAGGCTTTTTCCAATGACAGCAATATATCATCACCGTTCATTATATATGAAATTAGAATTTGAAAATAGCTTTCAAAATAAAACAACAAACAAAAATGCATCAAATTCTAGTCAAAGGTATTAACATTTCAAAAGCAATTTTATAATAAAGAAATCTTTTCATATCATGAAGCTTAATCGCCTTTATACAAGAATACAAAGCGGCTTTTAAAATTCCCCTTACTCGCTACGTTATAATCAAATTATATAAATATCAAACTCCGGAGTCAAAAGCTAAACTAAAATCGGCTAAGCCTGATCTGATCAATCACACCCCTCTATTGAATGGGATGTTTCAGGGAATGAGAAATAAATCGCCTTTTACCATGATTGCGAGTCTTTCGATAAATGTTCTCATCACAGTAAAAGCTTCAATAGACGAGGATCATATTTTTTATACGCTACTGACATCCGATTTGATGGGTTTCCTATGGATTCTAAATGCTTCTGTCCATTCTTTTCTTACAAGGTATACTAATGGTTTTTTTATGCGGTTTTTTTTTTCTGAGATTTTTGGTTCCTCAACATACCTACATCCATATATACATACATATTTTCTTTAACCACACCACTATCACTACACTAAAGCGTCAGTTGCCAAGCTGCATCCTCTACCTCCAAAAAAAGAGTTCTCCAAATCTTCCTTAGCACACCATGAAATCTTCACCTTCCACCCCAGACACGGTCCGCCAAAGCCATCTTCACGCGAACCTCCTCACCCATCTTTACTATATGACCATGACATCTCAATTCTTACACTCTCCTCTCGTCTATAATCCTCCATTCCCCACAAATTTCGCTTTTCTTGATTTATCAGGCTTACATTCAGCAAGATCCCCTTTAAACTCCAGTCTCTGTTCGTCCTTCCTTCTAAATGCCTCTTTTTCTGAAACATACACCATCAATGGTCCGATCTTTACATGAATTTTACTTGGCATTCTTTTGTCATATATGACCCATGCAGCTTTGTGCCATTTTCCCGAAGATGCTTTATCTTACTTGAAAACGACTTTATTCCCTTCCTCTTGACTTAAAGTATATCCCAAAAATTTGAAAACCTCTTTATTAATCCCCACCTTTTTCTCTCTTACTTTCTCTTATCTTACATCGCTCATCCACCTGTGTACATGCATTGTATTATTCCTAGTCATACAACCATACTTCAAATATTCACTGCTTTTCCCGTAGTAAACATCGCATTTCATTTGCCCTCTTTTAGACCTACGTCATATGCAATACTTCCCACAGCCAACTTCTCCTGACCCAGTGACCGCAACCATAAGTTTACCGTACTTTTCCTAAACTCTTCTTCCATGTGATTTTTAACCTTAACCTATATTTCATCTGTGCATTTTCCACATAATTCTTGTCTAATACCCCCATCCCGTCTTCCTCATATTTACAACTATAAATATATTTGAATACTATTAAGTTTACCATATAGTTTATAATTTAGCCATGTAATGATCGGGCATATCTCCAATCATTGCTCATCACTCAATCACATTTCACAACTTACCTTCAACTGTTTGTACTTTGTACTGACCCTTTATCTCCAATTGCAATAAATTCTTAACCATTTGAATTAAATATTACCAGGATTTCTCTGACCAAACCCGTCCATATATACATAAAACTTCGTTTAAACCCAATCGTTTTCACATTCCACTTCACCTTTACATTCTCAAAATATATTTTATGACAGTCACAAACCATCCTTGTCTTAATCCTCCGGAAATATGGAAAAGCCACTCCTTTAATATAACACTTATTAGACAAATGAAAAGACAGTTTCCTGAATATTCATATCTTGTACATTTCTCATTTCGCTTTCCGTTTCAGATACATGACATAGCAAAGTGGCCAGGATATTCATATACTTCTTTCCGTTTCAGGTCTCTGGCGTACAAAGGTTGCCTGAATATTCATATGAAGTATTTCTCTGCCTTGCTCTGCAGCTCGTCTGCCGCGGAGCTAAAGAGCTGACCCACTTCGCGTGTTTGTACACCGTGAAATAAACCCCTTCCAACATGCACATAAACTCCGCCATATAATTGCTCGCATAATTCACACTGAAAAATGAATAAGGAAGTAAGGGTCTCTCTCTCTCTCTCTCTCTCTCTCTCTCTCTCTCTCTCTCTCTCTCTCTCTATCTCTCTCTCTCTCATACACACACACATACACACACACGCATTACTGGGATTGTTGTTATGGGCTGAAAA
The DNA here is from genome assembly GCF_036898095.1 of Palaemon carinicauda. NCBI lineage: Eukaryota > Metazoa > Arthropoda > Malacostraca > Decapoda > Palaemonidae > Palaemon > Palaemon carinicauda. The sequence continues at coordinate 31,451,122 of NC_090752.1, forward strand.
TTTAGAGGTTCTAGAAAAGATACGAAAGCAAATTTTTTTTTTTTTTCAAAAATTATTCATCAGGATTAGAGACCAATGGAAAAGGAAAGCCAGAACTTGACCCTAGCACAGGCATCAGTGAGTTTATCTCTATAAGAAAATACAGCCATTTTCTGTCTTGTAATATCTACGAGGCAAATGAAGCACTTAATGAACACGCGCTATAAAAAATCATACAATATAGCATCATGTTATTCATTTATCACTTTTCATTGCCATAATGAATTTGAAATTCAAGAAATGTTTAGAAAGATATAGATATAAGTTCTCCAATAAAGATTTTCCTTTTTGCGAAATGTCAAATTTTTAATGATAGTAATGTATACGGAAAAATAGCCATGGAAATTGTGATAAATTGTGCAAAGTATTTTCAAGGGTGTGTTCCAAGGGTCTAAAAAAACCCTATTTCAATCACTTGGTCCAGGTAGTTGAAATTGATCCGGGTAAAGCCATCACAGAAAAGAAAATGATGAAATCTATTTCAACCATGTGAATGGAATTCAGGGTGTGTGATTTAACTGATTAAACCCGTATACTTCATTATGTTATTCTATAATATTTCAATTAACTTACACTAAATTTTCCGTTAAAAGCAACCAATAAGTCAACGTTTCTCAAGTAGTTTGTTTCCGTGACTTTTTCATTTCCATAATGACCAGTCGATCGTATTCAAAACTTTTATTCCCCTAAGTAGATGTCGTTCGTTTCCCAGACGTTTTTTTTTTTCTAATAAATACCGATTGTTGTTTCTGTGACTGCTACATTTCCCATAAGTTGATCGTTTTCATGACTGTCATATTCCCATAGCTACCAATAGTTAACTTCTTTGACTTTCTTTATTCCCTTACCTACCACTCGTTCGTTTCCACGACAGTTTTATTCCTATAATTCCCAGTACTTCATTTCTGTTACTACATTATTCTTATAACTATGAGTAGTTCGTATCTTTAACTCTTTTCTTTCCATACCTATCAGTCATTCATTTTTGTGACCGTTTTATTCCCATAACTACCAGTCAATCATTTCCGTGACCGTTTCATTCCTTTAACTACCAGTTGTTTGTTTTCATGACAATTTTATTCACATGACTACCAGTTGTCGGTTTCGTGAATTTATTCCCATAACTACCAGTTGTTTCCTTCCTTGACTATTCTGTTCCCGGTAATTCTATACAATAGCTCCGCCAGTAAGTTATCAAATTTCAGTATTTTCACTAGAAAGATGAAAGTTCAATGTTTTGTTTGATATACTGCATCATGTTACGCTAGGTCTAGAAGGGGTTTAAAAATTGAAATTAAATTTGATCCACCTGGAAAAAAACTAAGTCCCTCGACTTCATAACTCTCTCAAATTCTTCTTCGGACTGGGCGCTCGTTTGTTCATGTGTATGTTAAAAACATAGATTATGTCATTAATACATCATCGACTGTATTCTATGTAGCAAGGCATCGCCCAAACGTCATAGTTTTTAACCATTGATGATTATCCATAATTTTTTAATCTTTTAAGAGCCATAGAGGCGTGTGAGCTTTCGACTTCTACCATCTACTTTGACATCAATTTCTCTGGATTTTCTCCCAAGTTCTTGTCTCAATTGTTATAAGGTACTGCCAAGATTACGGTGTTATTACAAGTGAAAGTGACAATATCTACCCCAGCTGTGGTTGTAACTGCCGACTTGATTTTAACAAATAAGCATTTCGGTTTGATAGAAGTGTGACGGGCCGAGAGAAGGTTGTGATTCAAAGACTGAATGAAAGCAACTGAGTGAGTTTATTATAGAACTTTCTCCTTTATATACAAAAGCTCAATGCAACAGGAAATTTCATGAACAAAACCGACACCGTTACCGGTGAAAAACAGGCATGTTTATTCAGGTTCTTTTTAGTGCGAGGAAAGAGCGAAGATACAAGCATAATATATGCACAAATTGAACTATTTATGATCGTGTGACACATGGTTGGTACATGGCTACCCCCCTAAAAATGACATACTTTACATGTTAAATAGGGCGCCCTAATCTAGAGAGGCGAACTGTAGGCGGGGCATCTGGCAGGAGATAAGCAGGTTTTAGATGAACAATGGAGACCCAGTCTTCTTTGTCACGAATGTTTAGTAGGAATGCTTTCGGACTGCGTCGGATCACAAGGAAAGGGCCCGTGTAAGGGGGCGTTAGTGATGGTTTGTTAGTGTCGTTGCGCAGGAAGACGTGCGTTGCAGAGTGCAAGTCTGTCAGTATGTGATGCTTCGCTGGGAGCTTGTAAGTAAATTTTCCCACAACGTGACATATGCGCTGGAGATCGTCGGAGGAGGTTGTAGAAGGAAAAAATTCGGCAGGGACGACCATGGGCTGGAGGCCTTTTGGCAAAGGCCCATTTCCCCCATTTCGGCAAACGTCTGTTTGGCGGCTGCCAATCGTTCCGGTGCCAGATGTCTGAATTTTGCGAACACTGGGGCTCCCGTCGTCTTAATATGGTGATAAATACTGTGCTTGGCAGGAGCCGTGGCATTTGGCGAAGTTCTGGATGGAAAGCTTCCGGGTACGATGTGAGGAGGCGGGCGTAGGCATCCTTGGGTGCGCTGATGTGTAGAGCAAGGTTAGAGGTGTCGACAAGTACGAGTCTGCGTTGACCAATCGTCGGTGGGCGACATCGACCAGAAGGTGGAAATGAGAGAGGAAATCCGCACCGAGGATTGGCAATGTGACGTCAGCAACGAGAAACTTCCAATTAAATTTACCGTTTCCAAACGATATTGTGAGGTTCTCGTAACCGTAGGTGAGTATCGCAGATCCATTGGCAGCTACCAAGCGGACGTCGGCAGATGTACACAGACTACGTCGTGTCCTGAAGAGTTCACTTGGCACAAGAGAACGACAAGCACACCTGTCTACCAAAAATCGCACGCCCGTTCCTGCATCATGTAAAAAGAAAAGATTAGAAACACGGGAGGCCACTGCCACGAGCGATGGCCTACTTACACGTTTTTGGGCCACTGACAGTCCTTGGCACATTTCTTCGCGGTTGCCCTGAATCTGAAGTGATCGTAGCAAAACTGCAGGGGATGGGAGGTAGTAAGTGGCTGTGGAAGGCATTGGTTGGAGCGCGAGTGAGTGGTGGGTGGCAGGTGGCTTTGTCACTGCTTCGGCAAGTCACGGGGTAGGCGTGTATGTCCTACTGCATTCATGTCAGTTTCGGTTGACGTTGAATAGGCGTGCTCCTCGTCAGGGGTGGAGGTGTTGATGGAGGTCTTGAAGTGGCTGTCCATAAGAGCGTCGGCTTTGGTTATCAGGTCCTTTATGGGTAAACTATCAACATCGGGTATGGCAGCGCATATAGGTCCAGGTAAACGGCGTATCCAAAGGGCATGAAGTAGGTTCACCTCACGAAGAGAGCCGTCTGCGGCAGATTGCAGGCGAGCGATACTGGTCATTTCTCTGAGGGCGAGCGAAGCCCTTTGGTCCCCCAATGGTTGTTGTGAGAGCTGAAAAAGCTTTGCTATACGGGCGGCTGGTGACGGCGAGTACTGCTACAGAAGGTATGTTTTGAGGGCGTCATACGCTATTGGGGTCTCACCTTGTTCACAAAGCCAGTCAGATATTTCCGGGAAGGTGTCCACGGATATCGCCACGAGAACATAATCTGCTTTGGTGGTTGAGCCAGTCACGCCCTTGATGCAAAACTGGACTTCTGCGCACTGAAACCAAGCAAACGCCTCTCCGCTGGCGAATTATGAAAGTTTCAATGGGGGAGCCGGAGCATTAACTTCCGTAGAGTCCACCATAGTACCAACAATGGAGGGGCGAGGGGGTGGGTGGAAGGCCGGAGAAGCGAGTCGACTTTCGGGGTCACCAATGTGATGGGCCAAGAGAAGGTTGTGACTCAAAGACAGGATGAAAGCAACTGAGTAAGTTTATTATAGAATACTCTCCTTTATACACAAAAGCTCAATGCAACAGGAAATTTCATGTTCAAAATTGACACCTTTACCGGTGAGAAAAACAGGCATATTTATTCAGGTTCTTTTTAGTGCGAGGGAAGAGCAAAGATACAAGCATAATGTATACACAAAATGAATTATGTACGACGTGTGACACACAGTTGGTACAGATGGCATGTTGTATTGGAAAAAAGAAAAAGGTGAAAAAAAATGTAGTTTTTACGTATCTGTTTTTAAGGGAACTTAGTTTGAAAAGACTCATTTTATATAATTATATAGGTGTTGAATATATATATATAAATTTATGGAAAATGAATTAAGAATCAAGGATGACCTTCGATCAAAGGGATTAACCGGTGAAGAAGTGTGGGACAGAGGTAGGTGGAGAATGCTGGTCAGAAACATCGACCCCACATAGAAGTGGGAAAGGATGCAGACAAAGAAAAAGAAGAATTAATAATTTCTCACAAAACTATAAATGATTGGTGTTCATTCATTCGTGAGGTTATTGTGCATTGGGTATTGTATTGGAAAGGTGCAGCACACCTTTACCCTCCAACCTAGGTACAAAAAGGGTTTTAGGCTGTCTTATATGTAATATGGCTGTGTAAGGGGGGGGGGGAATGCAGCCCGCTAGGTAAGAATACGGCTATTAGGTTAGTTTAAGTTAGGTTAGGTAGTTTGTTTAGGTTAGCTGGTGGCCTTGTTTATTGCTAATTCTACATGTCCCATTATTCGTATTTAAGAACGGATTCTTTAATTCTTTCCCCACCCAAAATCGCCGATTTCCCACTGGGGGTCCCCCATGATTGGAAAGGTTAACAAATTGGGTAACAATACTGTTACTCCTCCAAAAAAAAAGGTCAGCTTTAGATAAAGCACTAAGTAATTCATCAGAAAAAAAATATGAAAATTATTAGTGGCGGAGCTATTGTATAGAATTACCTTGTTCCCATAACTACCAGTTGTTCATTTCTGTGATAGCTTTATTTCCATAACTACCATTCCTCTGGTTCCATGACTTTCCCATAACTAGCACTAGTTTGTTTCCATGACTGAATTATTCCCATAACTACCAAATATGTTTCCATGATTTTTTATCCCCATAATTACCAGTTGTTTGTTTCTGTGATTGTTTTATTCCCATAACTACCAGTCCTTTATTTCCATGAGTATTTTAAACCATAACTACCATTCGTTCCTTTCTGCAACTGTATTGTTCCCATATCTAACAATAATTAATACCCTTGACTGCTTTACACCCATAACTACCAATTATTTATTTCCGTGACTATTCAATTCCCATAACCACCAATCATTTATTTATGTGACTATCTTATTCCAATAAATACCAGTTTTTCGTTCCCATGACGGATTTATTCCCATAACTGCCAGTTGTTCGTTTCCCTGACTATTTTATTCCCACATCTCCCAGTCGTTCGTTTCCGTGACTATTTTAATAACATAACTACCAGTAGTATACCCAAGAGACTGATTTACTCCCATAATTACCTGTCATTTTTTTCAGTGACTTTTCCCATAACTACCAGTCGTTCACTTCTGTGACTTTTACCATAACTATCAGTAGTTCGCTTCTGTGAGGGTTTTATTCCCATAACTACCATTTATTCGTTTCTGTGATTGTTTTGTACCAATAACTACCAGTCATTTGTTTCCGTGACTGTTTTATTTCCATAACTGCCAGTTGTTTGTTTCTGTGACAATTTTATTACCATAACTACCAATTGTTTGTTTCTGTGACATGGTTATTCCAATAACTACCAGTCGTTTGTTTTAGTGACCGTTTTATTCCCATACCTGCTGGTCGTTTGTGTCCGTGACTGTTTAATTCCTCTAACTATTAGTTGTTAGTTTCTGTGGATGTTTTATCCTCGAAACTGCTAGTCGTTTATTTCTATGACTTTTATTCACATAACTGCTGACAGATGATTTCCCATATCTATAAGCCGTCCGCTCCAGTGACTTTTATTACAAAAACTATCAGTCGTTCACTTCCATATCTGTTTTATTGCACTAACTAACAGTTGTTCACTTCACTGTCTGTTTTATTGCCATAACAACCAGTCAATACCTTCTGTGTCTGCTTTATTCCCATAACTACCAATCATTCCCTCTATGTCTGTTTTAATCCCATAACTAGCATTTGTTCCCTTCGTGTCTGTTTTACTCCCATAACTACCAGTGGTTCCCATCCATGTCTGTTTTATTCCAATAACTACCAGTCATTCCCTTCCATGTCTGTTTCATTCCCATACCTACCAGTCGTTCCCTTGTGTGTGTGTTTTATTCCCATAACTACCAGCCTTTCACTTCTGTATCTATTTTATTCTGATAACTACCAGTCGTTCCCTTGTGTGTATGTTTTATTCCCATAACTGCCAGTCGTTCCCTCCTGTGCCTGTTTTACTCCCATAAATGCCAGTCGTTCCCTCTGTGTCTGTTTTATTCACATAACTACCAGTCGTTCCCTTTTGTGTATGTTTTATTCCCATAACTACCAGCCGTTACCTTCCGTGTCTGTTTTATTCCCATAACTACCAGTTGTTCCCTTCTGTGTCAGTTTTATTCATATAACTACTGGTCATTCCCTTCAATGTATGTTTTATTCCCGTAACTACCAGTCGTTCCGTTCCGTGTCTGTTTTATTCCCATGTCTACCAACCGTTCGCTTCCGTGTCTGTTTTATCCCCATAACTATCAGCCGTTCTCTTCAATGGCTGTTTTTTCCCTATAACTACCAACCGTCCCCTTCTGTATATATTTTATTCCCATAACTACCAGCCGTTCCCTTCCGTGTCTGTTTTATTCCCATAACTACCAATTATTCCATTCTGTGTCTGTTTTATTCCCATAACTACCAACTGTTCCCTTCTGTGTCTGTTTTAATCCCATAACTACCAACCCTTCCCTTCTATGTCTGTTTTATTCCCATAACTACCAACCGTTCCTTTCCGTGACCGTTTTATTCCCTAAACTACCAACCGGTCCTTTCTGTGTCTGTTTTATTCCAATAACTACCAACTGGTCCCTTCTGTGTCTGATTTATTCCAATAACTATCAGTCATTCCCTTCCATTTCTGTTTTATTCACATAACTACCCCCCATTCCCTTCCGTGTCTGTTTTTTCCTTATAACCACCAAGTGTTTCCATCCATGTCTTTTATTCCCATAACAACCAGCCGGTCCATCCCGTGTCTGTTTTATTCCCATAACTGCCAGTCGTTCCCTTCTGTGCCTGTTTTACTCCCATAACTGCCAGTCGTTCCCTCTGTGTCTGTTTTATTCACATAACTACCAGTCGTTCCCTTTTGTGCATGTTTTATTACCATAACTAACAGCCGTTACCTTCCGTGTCTGTTTTATTCCCATAACTACCAGTTGTTCCCTTCTGTGCCAGTTTTATTCATATAACTACTGGTCATTCACTTCAATTTATGTTTTATTCCCGTAACTACCAGTCATTCCCTTCCGTGTCTGTTTTATTCCCATGTCTACCAACCATTTGCTTCCGTGTCTGTTTTATTCCCATAACTATCAAATGTTCCCTTCCAAGACTGTTTTATCCCCATAACTATCTGCCGTTCCCTGCAATGACTGTTTTTTCCCTATAACTACCAACCGTCCCCTTTTGTGTATGTTTTATTCCCATAACTACCAGCCGTTCCTTTCCGTGTCTGTTTTATTCCCATAACTACCAATTATTCCATTCCGTGTCTGTGTTATTCCCATAAATACCAACCGTTCCCTTCTGTGTTTTAATCCCATAACTACCAACCCTTCTCTTCCATGTCTGTTTTATTCCCATAACTACCAGCCGTTCCTTTTCGTGACCGTTTTATTCCCTAAACTACCAACCGGTCCTTTCTGTGTCTGATTTATTCCCATAACTATCAGTCATTCCCTTCCATTTCTGTTTTATTCCCATAACTACCACCCGTTCCCTTCCGTGTCTGTTTCTTTCTCTATAACTACCAAGTGTTTCCATCCGTATCTTTTATTCCCATAACTACCAGCCGTTCCATCCCGTGTCTGTTTTATTCCCATAACTGCCAGTCGTTCCCTTCTGTGCCTGTTTTACTCCCATAAATGCCAGTCGTTGCCGTTTTGTCTGTTTTATTCCCATAACTACCAGTCGTTCCCTTTTGTGTATGTTTTATTCCCATAACTACCAGCCGTTACCTTCCGTGTCTGTTTTATTCCCATAACTACCAGTTGTTCCCTTCTGTGCCAGTTTTATTCATATAACTACTGGTCATTCACTTCAATGTATGTTTTATTCCCGTAGCTACCAATCGTTCCCTTCTGTGTCTGTTTTATTCCCATGTCTGCCAACCGTTCGCTTCCGAGTCTGTTTTATTCCCATAACTATCAATTGTTTCCTTCCATGACTGTTTTATCCCCATAATTATCAGCCGTTCCCTTCAATGACTGTTTTTTCCTTATAACTAACAACCGTCCTCTTCTGTGCATGTTTTACTACCATAACTACCAGCCATTCCCTTCCCTGTCTGTTTCATTCCCATAACTACCAATTATTCCATTCCGTGTCTGTTTTATTCCCATAACTACCAACTGTTCCCTTCTGTGTCTGTTTTAATCCCATAACTACCAACCCTTCCCTTCCATGTCTGTTTTATTCTAATAACTACCAGCCGTTCCTTTCCGTGACTTTTTTATTCCCTATACTACCAACCGATCCTTTCTGTGTCTGTTTTATTCCAATAACTACCAATTGGTCCCTTCTGTGTCTGATTTATTCCCATAACTATCAGTCATTCCCTTCCATTTCTATTTTATTCCCACAACTATCAGCCGTTCCCTTCCACGTCTGTTTCTTTCCCTATAACTACCAGGTGTTCCCATCCGTGTCTTTTATTCCCATAACTACCAGCCATTCCATTCTGTGTCTGTTTTATTCCCATGACTACCAACAGTTCCCTTCTGTGTCTTTTTTATTCAAATAACTACCAACCCATCCCTTCCGTGTCTGTTTTATTCCCATAACTGCCAACCATTCCCTCCCGTGTCTGTTTTATTCCCATAACTACCAGCCGTTTCTTTCCATGTCTTATTTATTTCCATAACTATCAGCCGTTCCCTGCCATTTCTGCTTTATTCCCATAACTACTAGCCATTCCCTTCTGTGTCTGTTTTAATACCATAAATACCAATCATTCCCCTCCATTTCTCTTTTATTCACACAACTGTCAGCCGTTCCCTTCCATGTCGATTTTATTCACATAACTATCAACCGTTCCCTTCCGTGCCTGTTTTATTCTCATAACTATCAACCGTTCCCCTCCATTTCTGTTTTATTTCTATAACTACCAGCCGTTCTTTTCCGTGTCTGTTTTTCCCCCAAAACTACCAACCTTTCCCTTCCATTT
>NC_090752.1:31465507-31468007 GCF_036898095.1 Palaemon carinicauda
AATTGAATTATTAGGTGTAAATGGGAAATATCTCGTTACATCTCAAATATATATATATATATATATATATATATATATATATATATATATATATATATATATATATATATATATATATATATGTATATATATGTATATATGAATACATATATATATATATATATATATATATATATATATGTATATGTATATGTATATATGAATACATATACATACATATATATATATATATATATATATATATATATATATATATATATATATATATATATATATATACACACATATATATGTATGTATATGTATATATACATATATACATATATATATATATATGTGTGTGTGTGTGTGTGTGTGTGTGTGTGTGTGCTATCCTGGAGTGTATTTAGCCTTGCATGGTGTATAGGATCCTCCATGTTGACCAGTTTTTTCCAACTTTTTACTATAGTCTATTGGTTTGATCAATCACTTAATCTATAATTCTGGACATATTGTTTTTGTTATAATTCTTCTTAATCTAGTTTTTAAGTATGTCTTTTTTTATTAATATTAATTCTTATGGTGTCTGGAGACATTGAGCGAAATCCGGGACCAGTACGTCTCAGATTTCGCCAATGTTGTCTTCTCTATTGCAATATTCCTGGTCTTCACGCAAATATTCAAGACCTTACAGTTGCGTCCAGACAGTATGATATTCGTTTGTGCTCAGAAACCTTGGTTTTTAATATGAGACACTCATCTGAGCTCCTTATAACTGGTTTTAAGAAGCGCATAATGTTGAAACGTGATTCCATCCCTGGGGCCAGGGGAATGGCGGTGTATATTAGGACTGAGTACCCTGCTTCTCATAAGTCCTGCTATGAATGTGGATGTCATGAGATTCAGGTAATAAAAGTTTGTGGCAGGCATAACAACTTTTATTTGTGTTCGATCTACCGGAATCCAGATATGGATGATTCTATCTTCGATTGTCTTCTTACCATTATGGCCAAGATACAAGAAGATGATAGATAGGCTTCTTTAATCTTTCTTGGTGATTTTAAGGCTCACAATAGGCTGTGAGCAAATCATAAGTGAAGCTACTCACAGGTCTGGTAATTGCTTGAACCTTGTATACACTGACTCCCCTGGTGTTATAACTAGTAAGGTTGGTCCTCCAGTCGGGACATCTGATCATGCCTTGATTTCATTAGTAGTGAAGACCGAGCAGCCTGTCCCTGAGGTATCATACTCTTGTAAAATTTATATGAAATCTCAAGCAGACTGGAATGGGATTTTGCATGATCTTTTGTGCTTGAATTGGTCACAATTATATAGTAGTGTTGATCCTGTTGTCCCTTTGAATGAAAATCTAGTTAGCATAATTAATAGGCGTATCCCTTCTCATGCGCTAAGGTATCGAGTGAAGGACAAACCGTGGTTCAATGATAATTGCATACGTGCTTATTTTGAGAAGCAAGAGGCCTATCATCTTTGGAAGTGTAACAGATCAGATTTGACCTGGAATAACTATACTCAGCTTAGAGCTTTTGCTCAGAGAGTTTATGCCTCAACTGGTACAACTCAGGAACTTAAATGGTGGTCTATATACCCTAAAATCTGCACTCTTTGGTGTACATGCAACAGTTCCTCCTTTACTTAAACCAGATGGCTCAGTCACTCACTGTCCTAATGAAAAGGCAACCCTTTTGGCTGATGTTTTTTATAGTAAACAGAGTAATGAAAAACAATCTTGTTTTCCTGAGGCTAAACTAACAGTTTAACATTTTGATCTCGTGAAATTAAAGCTCTGTTGATGGACGTTGATGCTTATGGAAATGTAGACCCAAATGGTATTTTTCCTTTGTTTTTTTTTTATAAAAATTGCTAAATTCTTAGCTCCAAAGTTATCTGTTATTTTGCGCAAGTTAACAAGAAGAGCTTTTAGTACTTCTTGGAGAATTGGTAATGTTACTCCTTTATGTAAATGTGTTTGTGGAAGCTCAAGTCCAACTGATTACCACCCAATTACTATAACTCCCATATTATCTCTTATCTAAAGTTTTTGAACGTCTTTTGGCAAAACGTCTTGATAGGCTTGCTGAAGGTAATCATCTATTCCCCAGTTTACAATTTGGTTTTCGTAAAGGCCTTGGAGCTTATGATGCCCTTCTTACAATCTCCAATGTTGTACAGAAAATCCCTTGATTGTGGTCAGGAAGTTAGTATGATTAGCGTTGATTTTAGTGCTGACTTTGACCGTGTTAATCATTAACATTACTATTGATTTTTTAAGTAATAGATCTCAAAGAGTTGTTGTTAATGAGCACCATAGCGATTATAGGAATGTGATATCTGGTGTTCCACAGGATAGTGTTCTTGGCCCATTACTTTTTATACTATATACACATGACATGTGGTTTGGTGTAGAAAACAAGCTTGTTGAATATGCAGATGATACTACTCTCTTTGCATCAATACCATCCCCTGAATGTAGATCTGGGGTTGCTGAATCCCTTAA
>NC_090752.1:31470507-31475507 GCF_036898095.1 Palaemon carinicauda
CTATAAATACCTCTGATATACAACTGATACATAACCTCATGAGGTTTCCAACCAATTGAATAAACAGTAAAAAAGGACTCTCTAATCAGGTTTAATATCTTCACAGCTTTTCGCAGTTATTCAGTATATAATCAACAATCATCCGACTATTCAATTCATTGTTCTTTCTAACAGAAATGAACGTTTGGAGTTCTATAGCCTCTCTTGTTTTTCCGCTTTGAATAGTTTTCCTTTTTTATGATATGGGTCAATCATTTTAACATTACGAGGTATCCTATTTTTTTCCCTTCTAATTTTTCCCCAAAAATCTCATTTGTAAAGGTATTGCATAAATAAAAAACCTGCTCTCAAGAAAAGTGGCATTTAACCACTTCTATTCAAAGGCTACCTTTCATGGAAATTAAAGGTATATATGTGATATGAAAGATTGATTGGATAAACTACTGACATGCTTTGGGTGGCACCCAGATTGGTCCCTTGCATAGAGAAAATTCTTGAACATTATAGAATAGAAATCATTCATAATGGGATGTAATGTGACTGCCCAACTGATTACCCATGAAAAAAACGTTTGTTGCATTGTGAATCCCTTTGCATATTGATGTATTTTGCTTTCGTGTCGTTTGTGTGGTCAATTTAACTGTAATCCTCTAGTTAAAAAAACGAAAAAATACGATAATAAGGATAATAATAATGCTTATGACAATAGTATTAATAATTACTATTATTATTATCATTACCATTATGTTATCATCATCACCGACTTTTTTTTAAATCCTTTAAGATATACTTCACCAAAACAAGTAATTTCTGAAGTTGTACCGCAGTTTACAACAAATGAAAATAAACGATTTTGCAACGCTCGAATAATAAATAAATCAAAGGGCAAATACCAAAATTTAACAAATGAACGCAAAAAGCGATTTTGGCCTAAAAGACAGATCTAGATAAAAAGATCACAATTCCGACAACACGAGGAACAGGACTTGACTCAACCTACGAACGAGAGTAAAACCTTAAATCCTATTCTGTAATTGCCAACATAACTCAGCGGGGAACTCGAGGGAGGATATTTTGATAAACATCTCGGATGATTGAGATAATTTTTCTTTACCTTAAATCAAGGATGCTATATTTGAGGCAGAGGATTTTACGCCGTTACTCTAAATTAATCAAAACGGGTCGAGGTTGAGGTAGTCGGGTCCTGAACATTCCCCGCAATGGGTAAATATCACCGGGTTTCCAAGAAGATACATTAGGGGGAAATCTTTTACTGAATATATTCCATTTCAATGGACAAGCAGTAATGTGTATCTACTATGCAGTTGCTTGTTACAATACATACATATATAAATTTATATATAATATACAGTATTCACAGTATATGTATGTATGTAGATATGTAGGCATGTATGTAGTCTACGGACAACGGACTCCAGACTTAACTATTTGTAAATTTCAATGAGAAAGTGCAAATTTACATTTTATTTTCAGAAACCTGAAGGTTCTCATTGGAAGTGTGTTAGGCCAGTAATAAAAGACGTTTGAATAAATTATAAAATAATTATCATATCGATTTCTGTCAGAAAAACCAAATCACGTATTCTATTCATAATAAATTCCCTACATTTTCATATTTCAGTTATAACTGACTGCAGTATTTCCATGGATGTACGTACAGGAAATCATTGCTATCGCATTTATTAGGGTGAACAACTTTCCCTGCGCTCTAAAGAATTGCCCAACACGTTTTTTTATTTGGTTCCTTTTGATATATATGTTTGTTATTTCAGTATATGTCCGAATTTACTGTTATCTATTCCAATTATCTTTATGTTATGAAGGCACTACCATACCTTTGTCAATTCGAATTGCTATAAAATACTACGTACGAATGTACTACTATACACACTATCACCCATTTAGAGTAATTTAACATTAGCATACCTTAAATTAAACACCCACTTCATAACATAAAAGAGACCCACAACTGCAAAAGCACATCCAGTCCCCACTGCTCTATCTCTCAGAAAACTTAGCGCTGCGCATTGCCGGCCCATTACGAATGGAGTTATCAGCAATCTCGTACACGAGATTATTCTAAATCTCGTTTACGACTTGAGGAGAATGAATCGTCCGAACTCCAGACACACTTTGCATGACAAAGTGGAGGATTTCCGCCTCATCTCTCGTGATGTATGTCTTCTTTCCTTTATGGTTATTCACCTTTCTTCTTCTCTTCCCTCTCTTCTCTCCTCCTTTTCTTCTTCTTTCAATGGCTTACGCTTAAGTGAGGTATATCCCTTTCTCAAGGTGCGGTGTAATGTTTTGGCAGCCACTCAACTCCTGATTTATTGGGTCTTCGCCCTGGAGACCATTCGTTTATTTATTGGGCTTATCTTTAAGTTGACCTACTATTTTATCTCTCTCTCTCTCTCTCTCTCTCTCTCTCTCTCTCTCTCTCTCTCTCTCTCTCTCTCTCTCTCTCTCTCTCTCTCTCTTTAAAATATTAGTGGCAGGGATAAAAAAAGGATGAATTAAATTAGAATATGAAATAGAAGAGCAAAATTCAAGGGCCCCAAAAGACGGAAAAGCTCAATACCGAATAAAGCGACATCCAAATATGATGAAAATTGAAATCCTAACTTATATATTAACGCATTTCAAATTCCCAACATATTTATGGGTGTTTGTTATAACTATTTTTATACGTTAATCAATGCATTCAGTGGATAATAGATTCAACAGATTTTGGAGCACTGTATTATAACTGATTTTAGACATAAATCATGGCGTTTTGTGGATATTAGTTTAATTGCTCACTTAAGTACCGCATCAATTTAATCGATTTTCATAATGGTAACGTCCTTTAAGTGCAAATGTTAGTCTTAACTTTCAAATATTTTTGGATGGTTTTCAACCGATTTTCTGTAACTACAAATGATAAGTCTTTTTCACAGACATACGTACATACATAACGTTTATATATTGGCCTGTATATATATATATATATATATATATATGTATATATATATATATATATATATATACATATATATATATGTGTGTGTGTATATGTATATAGATACGCATATATATGTATATATATATATATATATATATATATATATATATATATATATATATATATATATATATGTGTGTGTGTGTGTGTATATATATATAAATATAAATATATAAATTTATATATAAATAAATATATATATATATATATATATATATATATATATATATATATTTATATATATGTATATATATACACACAAACACACACACACACACACACACATATATATATATATATATATATATATATATATATATATATATACATATATATATATATATGTGTGTGTGTATATATACATATATATATATAAATATATATATATATATATATATATATATATATATATATATATACATATATATGTATATATACATATATATACATATATATACATACATATATAAATAAATATATATATACATACATGCATACATATATATACATACATACACACACACACACACACACATATATATATATATATATATATATATATATATATATATATATATATATATATATGTATGTATATATACACACACGCATATATATATATATATATATATATATATGTGTGTGTGTGTGTGTGAGTGTATGTTTGTATGTGTAGTAGGAACTGGCTGCCGATTATTGAAAGTGGATTGCTGAAAAATTACAAAACGACAAAACGCGCAAAGTCAATGAATCAGAATGAAATCAGCATAGCTGGACAGAACGAATAAATAGCAAGTTCAAAAGGAAAGGCGAGATAAAAAGGTAGATATTATGGTGAAAGTTAACTGGTGACTCGGAGATATAAACTAGGATACACTATGACAAAGAATCAAATGATTAAGAAAATTTTCTATTGAAACCTATAATTCATATGAAAAATAAAAAGAAAGATAAATTATTTTCCTTTCTCAGAATATAAATTGCTAAAAAAAATTTCGTCTTCTAATACACAAATACACAAATAGATAGTTATGGAAAACAATCAGAAAAGCGTTGGAGAAGTGCTACAATTTAAAAAAAAAAAAAAAAAAAAATCACCTAAATATATCGGGAAATTATGTATCTCCCCCCCCCCCCCAAAAAAAACAAGTCTTCATTTTTTAATTTAACCATTGATTACAAAGACATTGTCCCTATCATGAAAATATATATCCAGCTGATGATGCTAAAAGAGAATTGAATGGCGTTTACCCATCTGAATGAATAAAAAGAGGAGACAAGCGAGAAATAACAAAGGAAAAAATTATTCTTTTCCAGGGGAGATTTCCCCTCTTATCAGCACACCCATTAATATCAGTTTCATTTTTTTTTATCGGAGGACACTTTTCCATAGATTTCGTTACCTTTGCGGCTGACGTCCTTAATGAGATTGAAAAAGATAAGTAAAAAAGAAAATACAGCATTCAAAAGTAATCAGCGGCCATCAGCTTGAAGCCTGATGGGAAATTAAATAAGAGACTTTGCATAATGGGAATCCAACCAGCCAGTTTCCAGTATTTCCGAACAAAAGGATTTCCTGGTCATTAGGATTTAGTTTGAAATTAATCAAAGTATATTATCAAATTCATTTCCCACCCATCCATTTTCCAAAAACGGATAGCTGTGGTGGGGAAGTTTTACCATGGTGCAAAATACCCCCTGATTTCTATATAGAAAAACTGAAGCCAGTGATTGATCATAGAACTCTGGCAAGAGGTCATAACGAGTTTCGTGAAACTAGAGAACGATAGAACTACATTTTTTTCCCTGTAACAAATAAAATGTGTAAGTTTTTCCAAGCATCCCCTTTATTTCTCGGGTTTAATCTATTACATCTCTTTTCAAGAGCAGCTTACGTTGTCCTCCAACGTTTAACTCACCATTTTAAAGAGATTTTCTCTGCTTCCTTATCTCCATACAATCTCCCCTCTTTCAA
>NC_090752.1:31478007-31488007 GCF_036898095.1 Palaemon carinicauda
GTGTGCGTGATTATGTATGTCTACATACATCTAAACAGATGTATACAATAATATATATACTCATAATACATATATGTTTATATATAAAAAGTATATATATATATATATATATATATATATATATATATATATATATATATATATATATATATATATATATATATATATGTATATATATATATAAAAAATGTATATATATATGATTATATATATATATGCATATATATATATATATATATATATATATATATGATTATATATATATATATATGCATATATATATATATATATATATATATATATATATATATATATATATATATATATATATGTATCACTAACACAAGTGATTTCAATTAATGTTAATATTAACCACTTTGGCATTTAATACCAAATTCCATCTTGGGGATTTACCTGCACTGGAATTCATTTATGGTAATACTCGTAGCTTCTGGCTGGGCATATATTTGAACCCCTTCCTATTCAACCGAAAACCATGCCTGCGACAACTACTCTCTTGATAGCTCTCCTGGTAGAGTCCTTGCAGGCATGGTTTTCGGTTGAATAAGCAGGGGTTCGATGGACTCTACTCTCATGATAGCTCAGTTGGTAGAGTCCTCGCAGGCAAGGATTTGGGTTGAATAGCCAGGGGTTCGAAGGACTCTACTCTCTTGATAGCTCAGTTGGTAGAGTCCTCAAAGGCATGGTTTTTGGTTGAATAGGCAGGGATTCGAAGGACTCTATGTTATATCCCAATTGTACTTGGTGGAATAATCAGAGATAATACCAACGTCCTTAAACCTTCTTTATTGTGTTCAACCAGAGTTACAGTAATCCTGTTAATCCAATATCTATATACAGACTAGTGATATAAGTATTTACGTAGCCAGAGGTGAATGTTAACTGCTCTTTAGTAAATGATCATCAATCCAATATAACAACATATTTATAAAACTGCTGTACTTTAAACAAGCACTTTGTTATATTACTAATAACAGCCAGCTATACTCTCTTGTTCTATCAAAAATAAATTTAAATGTAAGGTATATCACTCTACTCTCTTGATAGCTCTGTATGTAGAGTCTTTGCAGGCATGGTTTTCGATTAAATAAGCAGGAGTTCGAAGGACTCTACTCTCTTGATAGCTAATATGGTAGAGTCTTGGCAGGAATGGTTTTCCGTTGAATAGGCAGGGGTTCGAAGGACACTATTCTCTTGATAGCTCAGTTGGTAGAGTCCTCGCAGGCATGGTTTTTGGTTGAATAGGCAGGGGTTCGAAGGACTCTACTCTCTTGAAAGCTCAGTTGGTAGAGTCCTTGCAGGCATGGTTTATGTTGAATATGCAGGGGTTCAAAGGACTCTACTCTCTTGATAGCTCAGTTGGTAGAGTCATCGCAGGCATAGTTTTTGGTTGAATAGGCAGGGGTTCGAAGAACTCTACTCTCTTGATAGCTTAGTTGGTAGAGTCCTCAAAGGCATGGTTTTTGGTAGAATAGGCAGGGATTCAAAGGACTCTACTCTATTGATCGCTCAGTTGGTAGAGTCTTGGCAGGCATGGTTTTCTGTTGAATAGTCAGGGGTTCTGAGGACTCTACTCTATTGATAGCTCAGTTGGTAGAGTCTTGGCGGGCATGGTTTTCCGTTGAATAGGCAGGGGTTCGAAGGACTCTACTCTCTTGATAGCTCAGTTGGTAGAGTCCTCAAAGGCATGGTTTTTGGTTTAGTAGGCAGAGGTTTGAAGGACTCTACTCTCTTGATAGCTCAGTTGGTAGAGTCATCGCAGGCATAGTTTTTGGTTGAATAGGCAGGGGTTCGAAGGACTCTACTCCCTTGATAGCTCAGTTGGTAGAGTCCTCACAGGCATGGTTTTTGGTTTAGTAGGCAGAGGTTCGAAGGACTCTACTCTCTTGATAGATCAGTTGGTAGAGTCCTCGCAGGCATGGTTTTCGGTTGGATAAGCAGGGGTTCGAAGGACTCTACTCTCTTGATAGCTCAGTTGGTAGAGTCCTCGCAGGCAGGGTTTTTGGTTGGATAAGCAGGGGTTCGAAGGACTCTACTCTCTTGATAGCTCAGTTGGTAGAGTCCTCACAGGCATGGTTTTCGGTTTAATAGGCAGGGGTTCGAAAGACTATACTCTCTTAATAGCTCTATTGGTATAGTCCTCGCCATCATGGTTTACGGTTGAATAGGCAAGGGTTCAAAGGACTCTACTCTATTCATAGCTCAATTGGTAGAGTCCTCGCAGGCATGGTTTTTTTTTTAATAGGCAAGGGTTCAAAGGACTCTACTATCTTGATAGCTCAATTGGTATAGTCCTCGCCAGCATGGTTTTTGGTTGAATAGGCAGGGGTTCAAAGGACTCTAATCTCTTGATAGCTCAGCTGGTGGAGTCCTCAGAGGCATGGTTTTTGGTTGAATAGGAAGGGATTCAAAGGACTCTACTCTATTGATAGCTCAGTTGGTAGAGTCTTGGCAGGCATGGTTTTCTGTTGAATAGGCAGGGGTTCTAAGGACTCTACTCTATTGATAGCTCAGTTGGTAGAGTCTTGGCGGGCATGGTTTTCCGTTGAATAGGCAGGGGTTCGAAGGACTCTACTCTCTTGATAGCTCAGTTGGTAGAGTCCTCACAAGCATGGTTTTTTGGTTTAGTAGGCAGAGGTTTGAAGGACTCTACTCTCTTGATAGCTCAGTTGGTAGAGTCCTCACAGGCATGGATTTTGGTTTAGTAGGCAGAGGTTCGAAGGACTCTACTCTCTTGATAGCTCAGTTGGTAGAGTCCTCACAGGCATGGTTTTTGGTTTAGTAGGCAGAGGTTCGAAGGACTCTACTCTCTTGATAGATCAGTTGGTAGAGTCCTCGCAGGCATGGTTTTCGGTTGGATAAGCAGGGGTTCGAAGGACTCTACTCTCTTGATAGCTCAGTTGGTAGAGTCCTCGCAGGCATGGTTTTCGGTTGAATAAGCAGGGGTTCGAAGGACTCTACTCTCTTGATAGCTCAGTTGGTAGAGTCCTCACAGGCATGGTTTTCGGTTTAATAGGCAGGGGTTCGAAAGACTATACTCTCTTAATAGCTCTATTGGTATAGTCCTCGCCATCATGGTTTACGGTTGAATAGGCAAGGGTTCAAAGGACTCTACTCTATTCATAGCTCAATTGGTAGAGTCCTCGCAGGCATGGTTTTTGTTTTAATAGGCAAGGGTTCAAAGGACTCTACTATCTTGATAGCTCAATTGGTATAGTCCTCGCCAGCATGGTTTTTGGTTGAATAGGCAGGGGTTCAAAGGACTCTAATCTCTTGATAGCTCAGCTGGTGGAGTCCTCACACGCATGGTTTTCGGTTGAATAGGCCGGGGTTTGAAGGACTTTACTCGCTTGATAGCTCAGTTGATAGAGTCTTGGCAGGCATGGTTTATGGTTGAATAGGAAGGGGTTCGAAGGACTGTACTCTCTTGATACCTCAGTTGGTAGAGTCCTCAGGGGCATGGTTTTTGGTTGAATAGGCAGGGGTTCGAAGGACTCTACTCTTTTGATAGCTCAGTTGGTGGAGTCCTCACAGGCATGGTTTTCAGTTGAATAGGCCGGGGTTCGAAGGACTCTACTCTCTTGATAGCTCAGTTGGTAGAGTCCTCAAAGGCATGGTTTTTGGTTGAATAGGCAGGGGTTCAAAGGACTCTGCTCTCTTGATAGCTAAGTTGGTAGAGTCCTCAGAGGCATGGTTTTTGGTTGAATAGGAAGGGCTTCGAAGGACTGTACTCTCTTGATACCTCAGTTGGTAGAGTCCTTGCAGGTATGGTTTTTGGTTGAATAGGCAGAGGTTTGAAGGACTCTACTCTCTATATAGCTCAGTTGGTAGTGTCCTCACAGGCATTGTTTTTTTATGAATAGGCAAGGGTTCGAAGGGGTCTTTTCCCCTTATAGATCAGTTGGTTGAGTCCTCACAGACATGGTTTTCTGTTGAATAGGCAGGGGATCGAAGGGCTCTACTCTCTTGATACCTCAGTTGGTAGAGTCCTCGCAGGCATGGTTTTTGGTTGAATAAGCAGGGGTTCGAAGGGCTCTACTCTCTTGATAGTTCAGTTAGTAGAGTCACCGCAGGCAAGGTTTTCGATTGAATAGGTAGGGGTTTGTAGGACTCTAATCTCTTGGTAACTCAGTTTTAGAGTCCTCGCAGGCAAGGTTTTCTGATTAATAGGCAGGGGATCGAAGGACTCTACTCACTTGAAGGCTCAGTTGATGGAGTCCTCACAGGCATGGTTTTTGGTTCAATGGGCAGGGGTTCAAAGAACTCTACTCTCTAGATAGCTCAGTTGGTATAGTCCTTGCAAGCATGGTTTTTTGTTGAATAGGCAAGGGTTCGAAGGGCTCTACTCTCCTGATGGATCAGTTGGTAGAGTCATCGCACGCATAGTTTTTGGTTCAATGGGCAGGGGATCGAAAGGCTCTAGCATCTTGATAGCTCAGTTGGTGGAATCCTTGCAGGTATGATTTTCGGTTGATTAGGCTGGGGTTCGAAGGACTCTACTCTTTTGATAGCTCAGTTGGTAGAGTCCTCGCAGGCGTGGTTTTCGGTTGAATAAGCAGGAGTTCGAAGGGCTCTACTCTCTTGATAGCTCAGTTAGTAGAGTCACAGCAGGAATGGTTTTCGGTTGAATAGGCAGGGGTTTGTAGGACTCTAATCTCTTGATAGCTCAGTTTTAGAGTCCTCGCAGGCATGGTTTTCGGATTAATAGGCAGGGGTTCGAAGGACTCTACTCACTTGAAGGCTCAGTTGATGGAGTCCTCACAGGCATAGTTTTTGGTTCAATTGGCAGGGGTCCAAAGAACTCTACTCTCTAGATAGCTCAGTTGGTATAGTCCTTCCAAGCATGGTTTTTTATTGAATAGGCAAGGGTTCGAAGGGCTCTACTCTCCCGATGGATCAGTTGGTAGAGTCATCGCACGCATAGTTTTTGGTTCAATGGGCAGGGGTTCAAAGAACGCTACTCTCTAGGTAGTTCAGTTGGTATAGTCCTTGCAAGCATGGTTTTTTGTTGAATAGGCAAGGGTTCGAAGGGCTCTACTCTCCTGATGGATCAGTTGGTAGAGTCATCGCACGCATAGTTTTTGGTTCAATGGGCAGGGGTTCAAAGAACGCTACTCTCTAGGTAGCTCAGTTGGTATAGTCCTTGCAAGCATGGTTTTTTGTTGAATAGGCAAGGGTTCGAAGGGCTCTACTCTTCTGATGGATCAGTTGGTAGAGTCATCGCATGCATAGTTTTTGGTTCAATGGGCAGGGGTTCAAAGAACGCTACTCTCTAGGTAGCTCAGTTGGTATAGTCCTTGCAAGCATGGTTTTTTGTTGAATAGGCAAGGGTTCGAAGGGCTCTACTCTTCTGATGGATCAGTTGTTAGAGTCATCGCACGCATAGTTTTTGGTTCAATGGGCAGGGGTTCAAAGAACGCTACTTTCTAGGTAGCTCAGTTGGTATAGTCCTTGCAAGCATGGTTTTTTGTTGAATAGGCAAGGGTTCGAAGGGCTCTACTCTCCTGATGGATCAGTTGGTAGAGTCATCGCACGCATAGTTTTTGGTTCAATGGGCAGGGGTTCAAAGAACGCTACTCTCTAGGTAGCTCAGTTGGTATAGTCCTTGCAAGCATGGTTTTTTGTTGAATAGGCAAGGGTTCGAAGGGCTCTACTCTTCTGATGGATCAGTTGGTAGAGTCATCGCATGCATAGTTTTTGGTTCAATGGGCAGGGGATCGAAAGGCTCTAGATTCTTGATAGCTCAGTTGGTGGAATCCTTGCAGGTATGATTTTCGGTTGAATAGGCAGGGGTTCGAAGGACTCTACTCTCTTGATAGCTCTCCTGGTAGAGTCCTCGCAGGCATGGTTTTTGATTGAATAGTCAGGGGTTCGAAGGACTCTACTCTCTTGATAGTTCAGTTGGTAAAGTCCTCGATGGCATGTTATTCGGTTGAATAGACAGGGGTTCGAAGGACTCTACTCTGTTAATACCTCAGTTGGTAGAGTCCTCACAGACATGGTTTTCATATGAATAGGCAGGGGTTCGAAGGACTCTACTTTCTTGATAGCACAGTTGGTAGAATCCTCGCAGGTAAGGTTTTTGGTTGAATAGGCAGAGATTCAAAGGACTCTACTCTCTTGCTAGCTCAGTTGGTATAGTCCTTGCAGGTATGGCTTTTGGTTGAATAGGCAGGGGTTGGAAGGACTCTACTCTCTAGATAGCTCAGTTGGTAGAGTCCTCACAGGCATTGTTTTTTGTTGAATAGTCAAGGGTTCGAAGGGCTCTACTCTCTTGATAGATCAGTTGGTTAAGTCCTTACAGGCATGGTTTTCGGTTGAATAGGCCGGGGATCGAAAGGCTCTACTATCATGATAGCTCAGTTGGTAGAGTCCTCGCAAACATGGTTTTCGGTTGAATAAGCAGGGGTTCGAAGGGCTCTAATCTCTTGATAGATCAATTGGTAGAGTCCTCAAAGGCATGGTTTTTGGTTGAATAGGTAGGGGTTCGAAGGACTCTACTCATTTGATCGCTCAGTTGGTGGAGTCCTCACAGGCATGGTTTTTGGTTTAATGGGCAGGGGTTCAAAGGACTCTAATCAATTGATAGCTCAGTTGGTGCAGTCCTCGCAGGCATGGTTTTTGGTTGAATAGGAAGGGGCTCGAAGGACTGTACTCTCTTGATAGCTCAGTTGGTGGAATCCTTGCAGGTATGATTTTCAGTTCAATAGGCTGGGGTTCGAAGGACTCTACTCTCTTGATAGCTCAGTTGGTAGAGTCCTCGCAGGCATTGTTTTTTGTTGAATAGGCAAGGGTTTGAAGAGCTCTACTCTCGTGATAGATCAGTTGGTAAAGTCCTCACAGGCATGGTTTTTGGTTGAACAGGCAGGGGATCGAAGGGCTCTACTCTCTCGATAGCTCAGTTGGTAGAGTCCCCGCAGGCATGGTTTTCGGTTGAATAAGCAGGGTTTCGAAGGGGTCTACTCTCTTGATAGCTCAGTTAGTAGAGTCCATGGAGGCATGGTTTTTGGTTGAATAGGCAGGGGTTTGAAGGACTCTACTCTCTTGATAGCTCTATTTATAGAGTCTTCGCAGGCATGGTTTCCGGTTCAATAGGCAGGGATTCGAAGGACTCTACCCTTTTGATAGCTAAGTTGGTATAGTCCTCGCAGACATGGTTTTCGGTTGAATAGACAGGGGTTCGAAGGACTCTACTCTCTTAATACCTTAGTTGGTAGAGTCCTCGCAGACATGGTTTTCATATGAATAGGCATGGGGTTCGAAGGACTCTACTCTCTTGATAGCATAGTTGGTAGAATCCTCGATGACATGGTTTTTGGTTGAATAGGCAGGAGTTCAAAGGACTTTAATATCTTGATAGCTCAGTTGGTATAGTCCTCGCAGGCATGGTTTTTAGTTGAATAGGCAGGGGTTCGAAGGACTCTACTCTTCTGATAGCTCAAATGGTAGACTCCTCGTAGGCATGGTTTTTGGTTGAATAGGAAGGGGTTCGAAGGACATACTCTCTTGATAGCTCAGTAGGTAGAGTCCTCGCAGGCATGGTTTTTGGTTGAATAGGCAGGGGTTCAAAGGACTCTACTCTCTTGATAGCTAAGTTGGTAGAGTCCTCAGAGGCATGGTTTTTGGTTGAATAGGAAGGGGTTCGAAGGACTTCACTCTCTTGATAGCTCAGTTGGTGTAGTCCTCGCAGGCATGGTTTTTCGGTTCAATAGTCAGGGGTTCAAAGGACTCTACTCTCTTGATAGCTCAGTTGGTAGAGTCCTCGCAGTCATGATTTTAGATTGAAGAGGCAAGAGTTTGAAGGGCTCCACTCTCTTGATAGCTCAGTTGGTAGAGTACTCACAGGCATGGTTTTCCCTTTAATAGGTAGAGCTTCGAAGGGCTCTACTCTCTTGATATTTCAGTTGGTAGAGTCCTCATAGGAATGGTTTTCGGTTGAGTAAGCAAGGGTTTGAAGAGCTCTACTCTCTTGATATCTGAGCTGGATTGGTCGTCACATTCATGGTTTTCGGTTGAATCGGCAGGGGTTTGAAGGGCTCTACAATATTGATCGCTCAGTTGGTAGAGTCCTCACAGGCATGGTTTTCGGTTGAATAGGCAGGGGTTCGAAGGACTCTACTCTCCTGATAGCTCAGTTGGTAGAGTCTTCACAGGCATGGTTTTTGTTTGAATAGGCAGGGGTTTGAAAGGCTCCACTCTCTTGATAGTTCAGTTATTAGAGTCCTTGCAGTCATGTTTTTCAGTTGAATAGGCAGGGGTTCGAACGGCTTTACTCTCTTGATAGCTTAGCTGATAGAGTCCCCGTAGGCATGGTTTTTGTTTGAATAGGAAGGGGTGCGAATGTCTTCCCAGCCAGAAGCTATTACCATAAATAAAATTGAATTCGGTAACAAATGCTATTGATGTTGGCATTTATTTATATATATATATATATATATATATATATATATATATATATATATATATATATATATATATATATATGAACATATATCACAAGCACACGTGATTTTAATTAATGTAAATATCACCCACGAAATGCATTTAATACCGAATTCTATCTTGGGAAATACATATCCACTTGGAATTCATTTTATGGTAACAGCTTCTGGCCGGGTGGTGATTCGAACCACCACCTGTACGGCTAGAAACTATGCTTGGCAGGGACCCTACCGAATCAGCTATCAAGAGAGACTAAAAGTTTATGACAAGTCCCCCTACATATTCCTGTCGAATTCAGGATTCTGTTCATAGACTTGAAATAGACCCATCTCCACCATGATAGCTGAATCGTGAGTTTGCAACACGTGGTTATTTTAATGAACATATATCACAAGCACACGTGATTTTAATTAATGTAAATATCACCCACGAAATGCATTTAATACCGAATTCTATCTTGGGAAATACATATCCACTTGGAATTCATTTTATGGTAACAGCTTCTGGCCGGGTGGTGATTCGAACCACCACCTGTACGGCTAGGGTCCCTGCCAAGCATAGTTTCTAGCCGTACAGGTGGTGGTTCGAATCACCACCCGGCCAGAAGCTGTTACCATAAAATGAATTCCAAGTGGATATGTATTTCCCAAGATAGAATTCGGTATTAAATGCATTTCGTGGGTGATATTTACATTAATTAAAATCACGTGTGCTTGTGATATATGTTCATTAAAATAACCACGTGTTGCAAACTCACGATTCAGCTATCATGGTGGAGATGGGTCTATTTCAAGTCTATGAACAGAATCCTGAATTCGACAGGAATATGTAGGGGGACTTGTCATAAACTTTTAGTCTCTCTTGATAGCTGATTCGGTAGGGTCCCTGCCAAGCATAGTTTCTAGCCGTACAGGTGGTGGTTCGAATCACCACCCGGCCAGAAGCTGTTACCATAAAATGAATTCCAAGTGGATATGTATTTCCCAAGATAGAATTCGGTATTAAATGCATTTCGTGGGTGATATTTATATATATATATATATATATATATATATATATATATATATATATATATATATATATATATATATATATATATATATATATATATATCCATACGCGTATATATATATATATATATATATATATATATATATATATATATATATATATATATATATATATATATCCATACGCGTATATATATATATATATATATATATATATAATATACAGGATACATATATATATAAATACATACATATATACATTTACATATATCATTATTATTATCATTATTTTTAATTGCTAAGCTACAACCCTATTTGGAAAACCAGAATGCTATAAGCCCAGGGGCTCCAACAGGGAAAATAGCCCAGTAAAGAAAGGAAACAAGGAAAAAATAAATGTTTTGAGAATTATATTTAAATAAATATCTCCTATATAAACTAAAAAAAACTTCAACAAAATAAGAGGAAGAGAAATTAGATATAATAGTGTGCCCGAGTGTACCCTCAAGCAAGAGAACTCTAACCCA
>NC_090752.1:31490507-31498007 GCF_036898095.1 Palaemon carinicauda
TATTACAACTACGGCGATATTTCCAGAGAATTTACCTTAAGGTACCAGAATTCTAACTCTTGGAGCGAATATCCCTCGTGAAAGGGATATCGCGACATATCAGAGGACGTATTCTTGACACGCCACATGGCAATCTGCACCCCGAACAGAGATTACGTATCGCAGGGGGCAATTGGCAAGAAACAAAATCGGGAAAGAAAAAGGGGGAGCCGCTCCCAAGGCTTCCTATCTCCCGTTTCGTAAGCGTGCCTGGCGCCAATCCTGGCGCCATCTGTATTCCTTGTAGCATACACGAGGTGCTACAGATACTGTATGTAGGGAGGGGTCCTACAGCCCTTTCTTAGGAAGGCAAGGGCGGGTCCATCAGGACGACATGGCCATCTCACCCAAAAATAGATTTTTCGCTTCGCTCAAAATCCGTTTTTTGGGCTCAAGCCATGTCGTCCTGATGGAAGTATACCAGAGCATTACTGTATCTGTGGATTCTCAGAACGTGCCGTACTCCCCAGAGGTAAGTTTTCCCGGTCGACTAGACCTAGAGACCTAAGATGTTACCGTTATACATCTTTTCAACTAACTATAAACCATGTTAGAGCTTCCTGCCCCCTACAGGGAAGAGTCCGACTAGACTCTGGAGAAGTCTCGAAGAGTACATATACCTATGTATGAATACCAGGCAAGCTAATATAGTGGTCTCACCCTATATTAAGTAAAGCATAGTTTGTAAAGAACCACTGCGTCAATATGAAATATCGACCAGTTCTCCGCACAATACTTGTATTGGACAAAGGTTTATATCCGCATAGGAGGAAAACCATTGCCACATAGCTTGCATAAAGGAACAATTCTATTAGAATTATCCCAGATAAGGTACATAGAATGAATGCTCAATTATACCAATAAATTGACACAGGTGAAAGAGACGCAAGGTTCTCAAGAACAAGTTTATTGACAGACAATAAATAGACAGGTTAACAACAATTATATATATATATATATATATATATATATATATATATATATATATATATATATATATATATATATATATATATATATATAAGAAGAGGATAACCCAAAACATTAAGCATAAGTATGATAGTAAACAGAACTTGTTTATCTGAAAAAAAAACATTAAATGCCACTTTTTAAGATACCGAGTTATCAAAGTCATAAAAGTCTGTATTACAAATCAATCACATTAGCGTTAGAAACGCTCGGCACACATGTCTGCACTTATGCTAGGTTCACCTTTGGAAATGGAACAGTCTATATGGGCAACTCAGTGCCTTCATTTAGTTTGTAGTACAGTATGTAACTACACATTCACCCTGGAATTAATCGTCCCAATTAAAACCACTGTTCCTCGCAGAGTTAAACAGTAGGGTTAACAACGCGACCCACTGCTACCACAGATCTCTTTAGTTCCTCTACTTGCTTCGCATAGTGGCGAAAGAACACTCTGGAAGACTTCCAGCCAGTGTATGAACGAAGATGTTCAAAATCCATACAATGCAAGAAATTTAAGGATGAGGCAACTTTCCTCGGATCGTGACCTGCGGGTGTACTGTCAGGATCCGCTCTGCGAATAAAATATGCGATTTTCGCCCTGAGTTGATTCAGTGATAAATTTGAGCCTGATGTTTCTCCCCTGAATAGTTGACCACCCTAGAAGTCTGAAGTTCTATGAAGATAGACCTTTAGGCATTCTACTGGACATAGAGATGCATCTTCTTTCAGAGGACAGATTCTCCAGGGACCCCACCTGTTGGTGGGTAACTCATTCTTGGCGAGAAACGTAGGATCCGGAAACAGGTTCAGTTCTCCCCCATCCAGGAACTGAACACGACCTGCCTCTCTCGAGAGGGCTACGATCTCACTAACCCTGGCCCCGGACGCGAGTGCAAATAGGAAAATAACTTTTTGTGTCAAATCCTTTAACGCACACTCTTCATTGCTCAACAGAGAAGCGAAATGAAGAACTTTGTCTAAAGACCATGAAATGGGCTTTGGAGGTGTTGAAGGTCTAAGCCTAGCGCAGGCTTTCGGAACTTTATTAAAGATCTCGTTACCTAGGTCGACCTGGAAGGCATATAGAATGGGTCTTGTCAAAGCAGACTTACACGCTGAAATCGTGTTAGCCGCCAACCCTTGACCATGGAGGTGGATGAAGAAAGATAAGCAGAAGTCTGTCGAGATCTCCTGCGGATTCTTCGCCTTGACAAAGGCCACCCATTTTCTCTAAGATGACTCATATTGCCTTCTAGTAGATTTGCACTTATATTCCTCTAGGAAGTCTATGCTGGCTTTCGAAATCCCGAAACGCTTTCTCACCGCTAGGGAGAGAAATCATGAGCTGCAGGGTCCGGGTTTTCTGTAATGAAGCGCAGACAGTCGACTTCTGGACTCGCTGGGTCAGAACTGGATGTGGTAGCGGTACAAACTTCAGCTGTAGTTCCAATGCCAAGGGGAACCACACGCTGTTCGGCCACTTGTGAGCCACTATTGCCACTACCCCCCTTGAAGGATCTCAGTTTGTTGAGAACCCTCAACAGAAGGTTGTGAGGAGGGAACAGATAAATCATGGACCATCTGTTCCAGTCGAGGGACATCGCGTCCACTGCTTCCGCTAAGGGGTCCTCGTACGGGGACACGTAAAGGGGCAACTTCTTGTTGTCTTTCGTCGCATAGAGGTCTATCTGCAGTTCTGGGACTTGATTCAGAATAAAGGAGAATGATCCTGCGTCTAAGGACCATTCCGACTCCATCGGTGTGAACCTGGATAGAGCGTCCGCTGTCACGTTGCGGACTCCTTGAAGGTGAACTGCCGACAGGTACCACTTCTTTTCCGCCAATCGGAAAATGGCCAACATCACCTGGTTGAGAGGTGGTGACCTCGATCCTTGTCGATTCAAGCATCTCACAACTACCTCGCTGTCCATCACCAACCTTATGTGGATCGAGTGACGCGGGGAGACTTTCTTTAAGGTAAGGAGCACTGCCATAGCTTCTAGAAAGTTTATGTGAAAGGTCTTGAATAGCTTGGACCAAGTCCCCTGGACTTTTTTCCGATGAGAGTGACCTCCCCATCCCTCCTTTGAGGCGTCTAAGTGAATCGTCACCGACGGGGGAGGTGGCTGAAGAAGAACCGACTTCTTTAGATGTCTGGCTTGGGACCAAGGCCTGAGAAGAGTACGTAGCCGAAGCGGAACTGGTCTTCTCAGATCTCTTCGCGCGTTTGATGCATAACTTCTCCAAACTCCGGTTGCATCTTTTAGCTGTGCTCTTATCACTGGGTCTGTCACCGAAGCAAACTGGAGAGAGCCCAGTACCCTCTCCTGTTCGCGTCTTGATATCCTTTCGGAATCTAGAAGTCTCTTGACAGAACCCGCTATCTCCTTCCTTTTCTTCACCGGGATGGAGAAACGGTGTGACAAAAGGTCCCAGTGGATTCCCAGCCACTGGAACTTTTGAGATGGAGAAAGTCGAGACTTTTTTCTGTTGATCTTGAAGCCTAGGTACTCTAGGAACTGGATCACTTGACTGGAAGCTTGCACGCATTATGTCTCAGATGCTGCCCACACCAACCAGTCGTCCAGGTAAGCTACTACCTGAATTCCCTTTAGGCGTAATTGTTTGAGAGCTGCGCTCGCAAGCTTCGTGAAAATCCTATAGCCCGAATGGCATGGCTCTGAAGGCGTATAGTCTTCGTTGTAGCCTGAACCCTAGGTAGGGGGAGAGTCGACGGCTGATTGGAATGTGCCAATAGGCGTCTGACAAGTCTATAGAGACGGAATATGCCCTCTTGGGCAGTAAGGTTCTTATGTGTTGCAGTGTTAGCATTTTGAATTTGCAATTCACTATGAACTTGTTGAGTGGCGACAAGTCCAGAATGACTCTGAGCTTTTCCGAGTCTTTCTTGGGAACACAAAACAGCCTCCCTTGGAATTTGATGGACTTCACCTTTCGGATCACATTTTTCTCCAACAGTTCTTGAACGTACTCCTCCAGAACGGGGGTGGAGTGTTGGAAAAACCGAAGGCACGGAGGTGGAGTGCTGTACCAGCTCCAGCCCAGTCCATTCTTGAGTAGGCTGTGGGCCCAGGGATCGAAGGTCCATCGATCCCAAAATTTCAGAAGTCTCCCTCCTACCGGTATCATCTCACTTGGACTGCCGTCCTGAGGTCTTGCCTCCCTGACCACGACCACCCCTGAATCCCCTTCCCCTTGAGGGGCGCCTAGACGAGCCTCTGGCTGCTCCTCTAGGCTTTGCTCGAAAGGAAGAAGACTGCCCTTCGAACGTTGGGGTGAATGCCGTGGACTGTGTCGACACAGCCTGGGGTACCCACTGAAAAGTGGTCGGGGTTTGTGCCACCATCTGGGGCACTGGAGGCAATGGCAATTGCAGTTGCTGTTGCTGTCTAAAAGGCTTGGCTGGCCGAGACGGTAGCCTAGTCCTCATAGTCTTCCTCTTTGGTTGAGGACCCTCATCCAGGGAAGACTTTCTTTTGATAGCCAGGCCCCACTTCTGGAGAAGGTTTCTATTCTCCAAGGCGGCCTTATCAACAACTTCTTTGACCAAATCGGTAGGGAAAAGGTCTTTTCCCCTAATGTTGGAGGAGATTAGTTTCCTTGGCTCGTGCCTCACCGTAGCCGAGGTGAACACGAACTCCCTACAAGCTCTCCTTGCCTTGACGAAGCCATAAAGGTCCTTCGTCACTGTGGCCAGATGAGTCTTGGCCACCACCATGAACATCTCATGGACCTTGGGGTCACTTGCCATCGTCTCAAGAGTAGTCTGAAGAGACATTGAGGCAGCCAGTCTTTCTTTTGTCTCGAACTCTCTTCGCAAAAGAAAGTCAGATAGCTTAGGGAGGTCCTCGCCGAACTGACGTCCGGCAATATCAGCCTCCAACTTTCCAACTGAGAACGTAAGATGGACGTCCTTCCAGTTTACACTCCTCCAGGGAGGGGCAAGGCTTGCCGGCCTCGACTGCTTTTAGTACAGCCGCAAACCCTTTCTGTAAAAAGGGGAAGGCTCTAGCAGGCGAGGACACAAAGGAAGGGAGCTTTTTGCTCAATGCAGCTACCTTTGAGTTAGAGAAGCCCCTCTCTTTCATCGAGGATGAAAGTAGAGCTTGAGCCTTAGCATGGTCCATCACTATGACCTCCTTCGGCTCTGTCTCCTCCTTTGAAGCTGGTTCCTTCCTCAGCCGGACATAACAGTCCGGATATGATGCCTTGCTGGGCCAGAATTCCACCTCCTCCAGGGGAACTGAGCCCAGCTTATCCGAGATGACGATCTTTCCAGTCGTCATCGGCATGTGCTCAGCATACCTCCATGGGTTAGCATCTGAGCACAAGGGAAGGTCTTTCACATTGAGCCTTTTCTGGGGCCCATGTGATTCTGCAAGGCACTGCATCCGCAGTTCCATTACAGCCGCCTTCTCCTGATTCTCCTTCTGCATTTGTTGGATCATTCCAACAATAGAATAGAGGGCCTGTCCCAGCTCTGCTGGGAGACCGGCCGATGTTGAGGGAATAGGCTCCGGAATCTGAACCCGAGTAGCCGACACCTCGTCGACCTCTTCCTCTACAACGTCTGGGGCTTGAACTTCACCCTGGGCTTTTGCCAGGAGGTCTTCCTCCAGACGCTCGTCCACGTCAGACATCCTGTCATCTAACTGGATGTCTTGCATCGCGACCGCGACTTCAGCATCCACCTGGATCTGAACTTGGGGGATCTCCTCTTGAGGCTGGGGAATCACTGCATCAGCTGATGCCTTAGGGAAAAGATATGCCCTCATCTTCTCACTTGGAAGATAAGGTCCAGAGGTGTTCTTTTGGAAGCCCCTTACCCAGGTATGAAGCTTCTCCCTTGCTATATCCCTTGATTCCGCCGTCCTAGGGGAATCAAAGGCCTCAGTAATCAGGTTAGTGCACACAGTACATACCTGAGGGTTCCAATACCGGAGATCATCCTTGGAGACAGCGCATGCTGCGTGTCTCCTACAAAACTCATGTCCGCAGAGGTTCTTGCTGCGGACGTTGCAGAAAACACTTCCGTACTTCGGAGGGTCCTCCTGTAAAGAGAAGAAATTTCCATGAGTATCAAGTGAACTATGTATCACTGGATATGCATAGTATAGCATAACAATTCAGAAAGGAAAGACACACACTTGTGTTTCCCTCACAACCCATTGTTGCAGCCTTCCAGATAATAAAATCGAATGGTTAATCTCTTCTAGAGTAACCAATGCAAAGTTTCCAGAGGAAACAGGTGGAGCTCAAACCTAAGCAATGATTTTAAAATCCTGGAAAATAGACAGGAAAGGAATCACTTTCCTATCTGTAGGGCAACAGCAAAGGACTGTACAAGAAAACACAAAAGTGTTAGAACACACAGTGCTGTACCAAAACCCATACTATAGTTTTCTTCTTACAGTATCTGTTATACTGAAGAATACTGGTACAGTATAGGAGGTTATGTGCCGGCCGGCACACACCATAACTAGCTTTAAAGTATACTATTTAACAGCTATAAGGCGGCAGAACGCTGGTTCAAATGCATTTGCCGGCCAGCAGTAACTGCCGGCCGACAACAGCCAATGTCGGTCGGCAATGACTAATGACCGACCACTACACAAGGTAGTACCCGGCTGCCGGCCACACTCTTGGCGACCGGCAGATAAGGGCTGACATTAGCCGGCCGGCAAAGGTACAGGACCGATGCCAGCCAGCAGCAAAAGAACCAGAGAACTACAACTGCCCGGCTGCCGGCCTCATAGGCCGGCAGCCGGGTCGGGTACAGCACTAGAAGAAAAACAGAATGGATGCCGGGATAAGAGTGTACACTACCTCCAAGCCTGGCAATCCGAAAGAGTGCATATAAGGAAGGGGAGAATCTAATTCAGGCTTCCTTACCAATGCCGTCTGACTATGCAGGCAGGCATGGATGAGGGACCAAGGGAGGTCCGGGCAGCACTCAAAACAGAAGACCCTTGCCGGCCAGCAGCTCTGCCGGCCGGCAAGGGACTGAGTCAATTCCACATCCTAACCTATTCTAGGTCCAGATGTAGAATGACGTACAGTACTGTAATGGCTAGGCCATTACAGAGATAGAGGGGGAAGGGACAAAAGAGGGTCCTACCAACCCTACTTTAGTGACGGATCACCCGCAGCCGAGAAACTCATCTTAGCCTAAGGGAGATCCAAGGGGGGAGGCCAGAAATACTTGCCAGCTCCCAGAGCACCAAAGTAAGGAAGGTGTTGCTACTCCCAGGGAAAGAAACTTATCCTCCCCCGAGAACAGCAACAAGGACTAGTCTGGTAGATCACAAAAGAAGGAATCATCTCGTACAGAAACCTTCGGTAGTGACCTAAGGAGGCTAAGCCTCCTATGTCTGTGTCAGGCCAGCGAGGGAGACTCTACCCCAAGCCAGACAAACACAGACTCAGACTAAAAAACTCTGTTGTTCTGTCCCTCTTTGAACCAGACTT
>NC_090752.1:31503007-31505507 GCF_036898095.1 Palaemon carinicauda
CCAACTGCATCCCCTACTCTTTGGGATAATTTGTTTGACTTTGGCTTTAGTGAATTAATATCTTTCCAAAGATGGGGGAAGTCATGGGTGGTCAATTTTCTGGACAATGCATCGGCTCGTAGCTGATTTTCGTTGCTACGACATTGACGAAGAGCAAGTTTGAACTGTGCTCTCGCTTGCCTCATCTGTAGAGCAAGGGGATCTTCTCTCTGGCTACCATCGTTCCTCCAAAGAAGGAACATTTCTCGAGAGTGTGCATAGAGATCTTTAACTAAATCATTCCAACCAGGTATGTTTCGATGGTTACCTCTAGAGAGTCTAAACGTGTCTCTTCCCGAGCTCCGTAAGGCATTTATTATATTTACGTAGAATTCCTCTCGTTTTGTTTATATATATATATATATATATATATATATATATATATATATATACATACATACATACATATATATATATATATATGTGTGTGTGTGGGTGTGTGTGTGTGTATATATATATATGTATATATATATATATATATATATGTACAGTATATATATATATATATATATATATATATATATATATATATATATATATATATATATATATATATATATGTGTGTGTGTGTGTGTGTGGGTGTGTGTGTGTATATATATATATGTATATATATATATATATATATATATATATATATATATATATATCCTCATCAGCATCCCCTCGTACGCTTATTGACGCAAAGGGCCTTGCTTAGATTTCCCAAGTCGTCTCCATCTTCAGCTTCTAATTGAATACTTATCCATTCATCATCTCTTACTTCGCGCTTCATAGTCCTCAGCCATATAGGCCTGGATCTTCCAACTCTTATAGTCCCACGTGAAGCCCAGCTGAACGTTTGTTGAATAAATCTCTCTTGGGGAGTGTGAAGAGGAAGCCATACCATCTCCATCTACCCCTCATCATGATTTCATCAATATACGGCACTCTCTTATAGTTTTATTTCTAATCCTGTCCTGCCATTTCACTTCCAATATCCTTCTGAGGGCTTTGTTTTCAAATTTATTAAATCTATTGGAGATTGTTTCATTATCATACCATGACACATGTCCATGGAGTTACATGGATCTCACTAAACTGATATGTAGCCTGATTTCTATATATAATTTGAGGCGATTTGATTTCCAAATTTTACTTAATCTACCAATCGTCTGATTTGCTTTTTTCAATCTTTCACTAAACTCCGATTCTAAAGACCCTGTATTGGAGATAATAGTTCCCAAACACTTTAATGATTCTAGCTCATTAATCCTTTCTCCTTCCAGTGATATTTCATCTTCCATTGCATGCTCTGTTCTCATCATATCTGTCTTTCTTCTATTTATCTTTAGCCCAACCATCGTTGTCTCCTTTTTATAGTATCCCAAGTATAATTTGACATCCATGGCTTTCTCAATATAACCCCGTGTCCTATGAATTCACTACCAAAGGACTCTTCTTAATATCACACCATTCTTCATTAATTGTCTCTCCGTCTCCTAAAGTCTCTAAGACTGCAAATCGATTCCTATATTCAGTTGCTAATGTTTGTCTGTGCTCTTCTTCTGAAAGCTTAGTTGTATCAAACCTAGGTATTCTATCCATCTTTCTGTTGGGTGCTTTTAGTTTCAATTCCAGTATGGCATTGAGAAGCTGGTGATCACTACCCATATCTGTACCTCTATAGCTTCTTACATATCTTAGAGCCCTCTCTCTTTCTTTATTAATGGCAATGTGATCTATTTGATTTCGTAATTGCCTCACGGTGAAGTCCAGGTATACTTGTGAATGTTCTTGTGTTGAAAAAAAGAGTACTTCCAATGACAAGATTGTTTGCTTTAGAGAAACTTCTGAAATATGCCGTTTTTTCCTTTGAAACTTCTCCAAGACCCTCAACACCCATCACATTATCTATTTCTTGATTATTTCTTCCAACTCTAGCATTGAAGTCGCTAATCACACTTTTAAAATCTCTCTCTCTCTCTCTCTGGGATCTTATCTATTACACTCTCCAGTTCTTCATAGTACTCATCTCTCCTTTCTTCAGGGGAATAATTTGTTGGGGCAGAGCAAACTATAATACTCATATTGCACTGCTTTGGGTTGATTTTGCTAGTAACGATCTACTGTTTAGAGCTCTTCACTTGGTTAATGCTTTTTCTACTGTTGGTGTCATCATCATTCTTACCCCTTCTCTTCCAACTGCATTTGATCTTCCTGAGTCCAAAGTTTCCTTACCTACCCCCTTACAACGTGTTTCACTGAGGGCAAAGCTATCCAAACTATGTTTCATAAATTCACTCTCCACTTGCTGTAACTTTCCAATCTAATTCATGGTTCTAAAATTCCAATTACCTATTTTATTTTAATTTTTTTTAGTATTTCATATATATATATATATATATATATATATATATATATATATATATATATATATTATGACTAGTGAATTACGTAAATTCCCGAGCTCCAAAATTCAAC
>NC_090752.1:31510507-31515507 GCF_036898095.1 Palaemon carinicauda
CCTCATTTTGTAGCTTATGATAACACCTTTACAATGAAATAAACAAATATGAAGGATTTGGAAATTAAGGGTCCTGATAAGGTCAAAGGTCACGTCATCACGTGATTACCTATTTTGGGGGGTATTCAATATTCTTGACCTCACATGTCATACTTGGCCCGCATATATTTCTATAAAGATGGTTTTAATCTTAAGAGGACATCCTTAGGCAGTTTTTAAAAGTAAAAGGGTCTTTCAATTCCTTCTTACCTAAATTTTATGAGGGATTGAATTTCGACCCTTTTTTGGGAAATCACTAAAATCGTTGAAAATCATGTTCTGACTACTTTGTTGTGATAATAATTGCTGTTATTATATAGGCCTATATAAGAAGCTTTGTGTTAAAAATAAAGTCTTAGAGATGTAGAATAAAGGGCACATGCAGTTAAAAAAGGGGTCAAAGGTCATGTTCATCATGGATTACATAATTTCACGATATACACCACATGTAGTGAAATTCTCCCCTAACCCTAACTCTAACTCTAACCCCAACCCCAACCCTAACCCTAATCTTGTCAGGCCTAATCCTGGTGGCCTAATGCTATGGACCACATGTTGCTCAATGTTTAGTAGTCTTGTTTGCACATAGATGGCAGCATTATGAAGTCTTTTGTTTTAAGATGGTGGATGACTTTCACTCTCTAAATTGTGAGAAATTCATCTTTTCCCGTCTCAACGATCACTGATTAAGTAAGGCAAGTTTGATCTCATAATATAGTAAACCACAGTGCATAGTAGGGGTCGCTTGATGTAAGTGATGCATGTCTAATTCATGTGGCAATTAGAAACTAGTGAAATGTATTGCAACATGTGCTTCTTAGGGACCATCTCATAATCAATAACCTGTTTCTGTGTGCATGTTTTGTTTAAAGGATTAAAACTTTCGTCTGTCATGCTTACTTAAATCATGTGACTGCTATAGATCTACTGATGTACAGCCTATCAATATACCATATGGCTCTTGTACTCAAAATTATTTTTCCCAGAAATTTGGGAGGGGGCATCGCAAAAGTTATATGTCATCTTTACTTTATCCCCATATCCCTAACGTGAGTTCTAAAGCTAAACTATATGATTTCAGACCATGGAACCAGTTGCTGCAATAGAAAGTCTTAAACGCCAGCGCATAGAGAACATTTCGCTCGACAAATGTATTATCTGCCAAAAAGGAAGTGTAGATGCTTTACGTAAATCAACCACTCGTGGTGTTGAATCTATACAGCAGGCATTGAATATTCGAATCGCACATAACTGTTGTAAGTATCCAGATACAATAGACTGGTTGCAATCCGAAAGTTTGGATTTTGAAAAGGTTCACTGGCATAAGGACTGCTACTCAACTTTCACTAGTAAGCAACATTTAGAACGTCTGAAAAGGCGTCATGTTAATACCTCGGTAGAGTCTCACAGTGGCACGGAAAAAAACAGCAACAAGAACAACAAGGATTGGTCGGAAAGCTATTGAATGGACTCGGTGCATATTTTGTCAAGCTGATGGTGAAACCCTTCGCCAAGTTCTAACCCTGGAGACGTCAAGTAAAATAGTGGAAGGAGCTAAAAAGGACTCCATACTTTCATATCGCCGTGGTGGCATATCCGATCTAGTCGTTGCAGAGGCCAAGTATCATTTAAAATGCTATGTGCTATTTGTTCGGAACACTGAGAAGGTAACGGAAGAATGTGAGGAAAGGTCTACATTTGACCAGGCGTGTTTCACAGAAGTTGTCAAAGAACTAGAACTAGAAATCAAGGCTGGAAACATAATTTCATTGAGTGGAGTTTGGAATAGGTACCGATGAACCAAAATTTCAGTACTGGATAAACTATATGGAGATGGTCTCTATCCTCTTGAACTTTATCCAAGCTGAAAGAGAAGGTATATGGGAACTCCATCTAGCTTCATTTGCGAGGATGCTTCCTTGGTTCGCTTTGTACAACCATACAAATTACACAAGATGGGGACCAGTGTATTTGGCCGATATGAGACAACTACCTAGTTCTGCTCCTTATGTTCATGATCAGTTTGTTAGAGGGAAATGTTCAGTGAAAAGGACAAACAAGAAATTCTCGCAGGTATCTATTGATCAGGCCCTCGAGCATGTAAATAAGGTGTCAAAGGTCAGCGGCGGAATCATTGGGATAACAAAGCGGAATGCTGCAAGAGATAAATGGTGTCTGGTGTACAATGAAAAGGCAAGATTGGCAGAGGCAACCTTTAAAATGTTTAACCTCCATGTAGATGATGATATCGATGATGAATGGTGTCACTTAGAGTCTGGCCCTACTCACCTTAAAAGAGACGAAGATGATGTTCAGAAGATAATGGAAGCATTAAAACATTTGGTGTATTTAGCTTCAGTGAAGAACATCACGAGGACCTAGTTTGCCTGACAACAAAAGACGTTGTTCCAGAAGAAATTACAAGGGATATAATGAAAGCCCCAATAATGGGAATGTCACTTCTGGAATCCTTTGTAGCCACCAGACTTCTTGAAAAGTCAAAGGACTTCTATGGAAAAATAGCCCGCACAAAAACTGCAGCCGTCAGCTCCATGTACAAAACTCAAGCTCCTTCAGTAGGTGGGAAACAGAAGGAAGTCAAAGCCAACCGTGACCTTATTCACAGATTGTTCGTTGCTTCACAAAGTGGGAGAGAGGTAGACTTAGTCAGTATCTTACAGCATGAACTATCCCCAGTCCCAAGGGCATTTGCTGAAACAAATCGTCAACTTCATACAACAGATAAAGCTCAGCTACAGGACTTGCTGGCAAAGGATATAGAGATCCCAGTTACACTTCCCTTGAGTGAATCCAAAACATGCCTGCTTATCGATGGTCAAGCACTAATACAAGCTATTGGAAAGCCAGAAAATGACAAAACCTTTGGTGACCTAGGTGAAGTGTTCTGCACAAACATCTTGAACCGCTTTGGTACAACATACTCACGGATTGATGTCTTGTTTGATCGGTACATTGACAATTCAATAAAATCAGGTACACGCAAGAAACGAGCTGGAAAAGCAAGACCAATTAGACGTGTCATCAGTTCAAAAGCTGTAAAAGTTCCACCCAACTGGAAATCCTTTATGAGTTTGGCTGCAAATAAAGCTGATCTAGCTGCTTTTCTATCCAGATCCCTTGTTGAGAAAGCTGAAAGAGAGCTGTCATCTGAGTACGAGCTTGTTTTAGCTGGAGGCTTTGAAGATGTCTCAGGGTTTTGGTCATCCTCAAGTCGGACTATTGATCACCTCAAATCGACACAAGAAGAGGCCGATACTCGTCTCATACTTCACGCTGAAGATGCATGTATCAATGGGCATGCAAGAGTGGTATTGGAATGCAGAGACACAGATGTGCAAGTGTTGGCACTTGGTTTCAGAGACAGGCTACCAGCACAAATATGGATGTACACAGGTAAAACGGGTAAACGGCCATACTTTCCAGTTCATGAGATAAAACTCCCCGAGGAGATTGCAAAGAACGTTATAGCTTTTCATGAAATCACAGGATGCGATAGTGTCAGTCAATTTGCAGGAAAGGGAAAGAAAACAGCGTGGAAAGTATTCATTCAGGAACCTGAAAGTTTGGAACAGCTAGGGTCTGTGGGGCTGACTCCAGAAGCAATATCAGGTGCAGAAAGATTTGCTTGCAGGCTCTATGAAAAAGATTGCGATCTCATTAATGAAGCAGGAGTAAAGACCTTTGTCCAGGGAAAGAAAACCCTTGACGCCCTTCCACCAACTAAAGATGCGCTTGACAAACATAAGGCGCGCTAACTACCAAGCCCTTGTCTGGAAGAAAGCCTTGACTCCATCTCCCGTGCTACCTAATGCGACAGACAGTGGTTGGATACTTGAAGATGGAATAATAAGCCAGAACTAATGACATTAGCATCTATTCCGAAAGCTTGCACTGCGTTAGTGACCTGTTCATGCACAACTGGCTGTGGCAAGAGATGCGGTTGTGTGAGAGCGGAGGCAGAAGAATTGCACAAGTGCTTGTGCTTGTGAGGGCTTATGTAACAATAATACAAACGTAGAGGATGATGATACAAACTAGCTAGCTAGTCAGTGAATATGTTAGAAGTTAAGTAGTTGAACTTAAATGACTGCCTATGTGTGCATACAAGTAACTCAGTGGAAAAGCAATTTTGACTTTTAAAGCAACTTGATCATATTGGATACTTATGTAATCATATTGGATAATTATGTAATCCGTGATGAACATGACCTTTGACCCTTTTCAACTGAAAACACCCATTATACACTGTACTATTCTAAACACAATGATTATAATAGAACAATAGCAATTAATATCACAACAAGTATTCAAAACATGATTTTCAACGATTTTAGGGATTTTTCCGAAAAGGGTGGAAATTCGATCCCTCATAAATATTAGGTAGAAAGGAGTTAAAAGACCATTTTACTTTTAAAAACTGCCTAAGGACGTCTTTTTAAGATTAAAACCATCATTATGAAAATATATGCAGGCAAAGTATGATATTTGAGGTAAAAAATATTGAATATCCCCAAAATTGGTAATCACGTGATCACTTAACCTTTGACCTTATTAGGACCCTCAATTTACATAATCTTTCATATTTGTTTTTGTTTTGTAAAGGTGTTATCCTAAGCTTCAAAATGAGGTATCATAATTATGTATAGCATACAAGATGATCGAATTACAGAGTTTTTCATAAACAAGTCTTCAGTGTTTTCGTCGTTTTTTTCAAATTGCGTATTCGCTAAAAAGGGTTAATTTTGGCCCTTTTCGGAAAAATCTCAAGTGTCATCCACTCTTACTGAATGCAGGACATCATATACTAAGAATATATGGTGGATGCCGGCTTGTAACAGAAAATTATTTTAAAACCTTAACGAGGCCTCTTTTCAGATTTCGCCCCTCTACTATTAGAATACCCTCTACTTTAGCTTGCTCTCGTATCTATGTTGCTCTTT
>NC_090752.1:31535507-31543007 GCF_036898095.1 Palaemon carinicauda
CAAGTGACTGGGCACAACCAGTATTACGCATGATACAAACAGGGTGTAGTGAATCACCATCAACAACAAGAAACTCACTCCTTAGCAGTATATGGCTTGATAACCCTATCAACAGGTCTGGAACGAACACTGGAATTAACAGGATTCCTGTCAAAAACGTGGTCATTTATAGTGTTAACCCTATAACAAGGCTTTGGTAGAGTTACAAGAGCCACAGATTTAGCTTCTTTATTTTTCAACTTAAAACATTCAGACACCGTTGTGACCTGGTTTCTTACAATAATTACACAGTACAGAACTGCTAGTAATAGAATTACTATTAAAACTGTTGCTTTGAGACTTGACATGTAAATCAGTATTAGACCTCTAATCTACATCATCAGAACCAGTATGCTTATCTGTTTGACCTATTAAGCCTTTTATCGTTAGACCTAGACTCTTTGTGAGCCAGAACATAATCATCAACACATACAGCTGTTTCACAAAGGGTAGATAACTTTCTTTCATTTAAGTAAACCTTAATATTCTCACCAACAGTATTCTGAAACTGTTCAATTATGATAATTTTATTCATCTATCAAAATCATCCATACACTCTGCTGCTTTACACCATCTACCAAACCAATTTGATTGTTCTCTACTTAATTCTACCTATGTCTTCTTATCTTGTTTTCTCCAACTCCTAAAATTCATCCTATAAGCTTTGGGAGTTGATTCATAGCCTTGTAAAATAGCATTTTTCAAAAATTCATAATCATCCAATCTATACTCAGGAATAGAAGCATAAACATTTTGTGCCCTCCCACACAAAACATATAAGCCCAATTTTCTGTTGGCCACTTACATTTCTTAACTTTTCTTTCAAAACTAACAAAATATTCATCTAAATCCTTTTCATTAAAAGGAGGCACAACTCTATCTTGAGTAGAAATACCTGCCCCACATTTATCAGTATCACTAGAACTAGCCTGCTTAATTTTTTCGAGTTCTAACTCTTTTTTTAACATTAAGCTCATGAAGCTTTATCTGAGCTTCCCTACCTTTAGCTCTCTCCTCGGCTTGGAATTGTTCACATTTTAATTCTTCTTCTAATTGCTCACGTTTAAACTCTGCTTCTCTTCTCTCACGCTCAGCATCTAACTGTTCATGTCTTAATTCTGCTTCTCTTCTCTCACGCTCTGCCTGAGCTTCTAACTCTTTTTCTTGTGCCTGATCTTCTAACTGTGTTTTCTCTTAAACGAGCTTCTATTCTAAGTCTTTCAAGTTCCACAGCAGGGAAATCACAACACACCGATTCTCTATTCACTGTATCTCTATTCACTGTATCTAACACATCCTGAGGCAACACATCGTCTTAAACCAAATGTTGAACTAACACACCCTCTTTCTTCATTGAATTTCTAACATTTAGCTCAAGATGTTTGCCTAAACTCACTAAGCTAGATTTCTTAAGATCACTTAACTTCTCAATTTGCAGATCCTCATAAAATTTGTCAAAAAACTCAGATGCGTTAAACTCTGACATGTTTCTTGGCTATTTTATACAATTACCAAATGTTTACTTCACAAACAATTTTTGAATTACAAATAGGATAACAATTCAAATCCTGGACAGGCCCCCTACTCCGTTACGTTCAACTATTGTATAAGACGTAGATTATGCAAAATCTACTCATAAAGTTTACTAAACAATAGCAAAACATTAACAGTATAATGAAAATAAAACTATATTGAAGATTTACCAAAAATATTTTCAGCATTACACAAGTATTCAACGAATACTTACGGCATACCAAAACTAAATGATATACAAAACTTTTACCAAGTAGGTCGAGTTGGCTTTCCAAATCTCTATGCAGCATGGGACAGATGGCGTTGAGTAGTTTCAGATATAAAGTGTTGACACAAGGAGTCAGTGCTTCTGTCTGATGATGAATGGTGTTTAAATCTTTGTCGTCTTCAAAATACTTTAACATTGTGTGTAGTCACTAATTTTCACGGGAGGGGGGGGGGGGGGGGGGGTAGCTGAATAATGTTTCCAAACACGTGCAGAGTTCAGTCAGGTCTCTCTCGTCTTGCTTCCCCTGTTCTTTTCATATAAACGAGACCAATACTCTAGAGAATTCTTGAGCGTTCAAGACTAACATTACACAATACCGACGCACCGGGAACCCATTTTCGAATCATCCTGCTGCACTGACGTACGTCAGACGGCTGGCTCCGAAGTACAGTAGTTATGAGAAATATCTAGATCTCCCATTTCAGAACATAATGATATTTTGAGCTATGATTACATTAACATATATAAAAATGAATTGTTTTATTATTAGAGTATCGTACATAAAATAGAGTGACTTATTCCATATCTACATGAACATACATGAAAAAATAAGCCATTTTCACAAGTTTTGTAATACAATATACATAAATTTAACGGAACATATAACAAGATATATATACACACATATATATATATATATATATATATATATATATATATATATATATATATATATATATATATATATATATACATATATATATTTCTATATATATATAAATATATATATATATATATATATATATATATATATATATATATATGTGTGTGTGTGTGTGTGTGTGTGTGTGTGTGTGTGTGTATTATAGCCACGAAAGGAAAAATGAAAAAGACTTGATTGGAGTTAGTACTTTCATCCACTCAGGACATTATCAAACTCAGCAATGAGAATACATATACAAAGACATCGTATTTATACTGGAGAAGGGGATCCAACATCTGTCAGTTTCTTAATAATTCCGGAGAAGTCAGATTTTAGATAAAAGGATAATACTGGATTAACGGAAAACAGACCTGGCCTTATATTCAAATTTCTACCATGAGTACAGGAGATAAAAAATGATTCAACAATATTCCTTTGGAAATAGTCATTTAC
Organism: Palaemon carinicauda; assembly: GCF_036898095.1. Classification (NCBI taxonomy): domain Eukaryota; kingdom Metazoa; phylum Arthropoda; class Malacostraca; order Decapoda; family Palaemonidae; genus Palaemon; species Palaemon carinicauda. The sequence continues at coordinate 31,538,444 of NC_090752.1, forward strand.
ATGGATTACTTTTTCCGTCTTTGACCAACCAATTCTGTGACTTGACCCTAACCAGTGGGAGGCCAAGGCATTATTAAGAGAACCCCTGGAGACGGCCACCTGATGTTGTTTTAATCTGACTGGTATACTTTTTGATGTTTGGCCAACATAAAATAGGTTACACTCTGAACAAGGAATGCTATATATTACATTATTATCATTTCCAGAACTATTCTTAATTAACATGTTTTTTAATGTACAATTATATTTAAACACTACAGAAATGTCTAGTTTTTTCAAAAGGGGTATAACATCTAAAAAACAAACATGAAATGGCAAATAAAAAATATTATTAATTGTTTCCTTTCTCTCTAATTGGACACTATAAAATGTTTTCTTAGCCTTATTCATACATTTTTCTAAGAAATATTTAGGATAACAAAGATCTGTTGCAATTTTTTCTATTTTAGTGAACTCCTCCTCAATGTAATCTGGGCTACAAATTCTCAATGCCCTAAGGTACATGGAGGAAAAAACTGAATGCTTAATATTTTTAGAGTGACCGGAGTAAAAATGTACATATGAAAAATTATTTGTAGGCTTTCTATATATGGAAAACTTAAATTTATCTGTTTCTCTAACTATTAAAACGTCTAAAAATGGGATACGGTTATTTTCTTCATTTTCTATAGTGAATTTTATTGATTGTACTAATGAATTAATGATTGAAACAAAGCCCTCAAGATTAAAATTTCTTCTAAAATACCTAGAACATCATCAACATATCGATACCACACAGTTTGGGAAGACCACACTGAAGGGATTAATCTAGATTCAAAAAATTCCATATATATATGTTGGATAAAAGTGGGGACAAAGGATTACCCATAGCCATACCAAAAACCTGTTCATAGAAATCTCCATTAAAACTAAATTTACACTTTTTAATGCACAAACAAATAAGCTCAATAATAGTATGGGTTGATAAAGGTAAATCATAAGCATCTAAAATACCCGACAGGAAATCCAATAAGTCATCAACCGGCACTTTGGTAAACAATGAAGTTACATCAAAACTTACTAATCTTATTTATTCGGTGATGGGATATGCAAACACCTGCAATTTCCCTAAACGGTTTTTAACAGCCTTAAAATCCTTGAAAAATTACTGTGAATTACATATTACAAAAGCAGACAAAGCTAATGTATTAGTTATTATGAACAAAACAACTTATTTAGAAAAGATGTATGTACTTTTATCTGATGTTTCAACTTACATAAAATTGAGAGTTAATCCCTTAGACGAGGTCATCAAAGATATTAACCCTTTTACCCCCAGGCTCTTTGGAAATTTCCAACCCTTAACCCCCAAGGGGTCATTTTTTCCCCCAGCACATTTGGCAGTATACTTTTTTTAAATTGCTCTAACAACCTTAATTTTCGTCATAGAGAGGTCAGGTTGGTCTCATTCTCTTGGAAAATGCCTGAATTTCCTCAAAACGTACAGGGACAAAACGTACAGCACTGGAATAGTCGTACACCATCGTGGTCCTATTGTAGAGTTAGTTACGACTATCTATATCTCAAATTTTAGAAGATAGTCCCGAGATCAAGAGAAGGCACAATAATAATAATAATAATAATAATAATAATAATAATAATAATAATAATAATAATAATAATAATAATGCAAGTTGCCAAATCCGCGAATAATCACGGAGCCTGACCAAAATATATTGTAATCTTTAAGAAAAGTTTCCTTAGAAAAAATCTATAATTAGGGAATTAAAAAAGAAAATAAACCTATGATGACCAAGTCTTTCCTTACCCAAGAATATATTCTACAAGAATCCCTTAGTGAAGGGATAGCTAAGAAGGGAATCTTTCAAAAATAAATCCAAGTTTCATAGCAACTTCCTTGGCGATGAATAATTAGCAAGAACTCCAACCAAACTCCCGGGGAAAAAAGGTTGAGATCAACAGGAATTTCCGTAGCTGGAGCCTGGATAGGCCGTTGATATGAGTAGAACCCGTCCTGAACCCGTTCTTCTTTCCTTTCCAACGGGAAATGAACAGTTGTCGAAAGGCTTCATTTCCTCTCGGCTGTCTCTCCCGATGGAACAATTCCATCTCTGATGAAAGTAAATACTGGAAAATCTTTGTCCCTTTTTCAGTATTTTAAAGAATCCTTTCAAAAAAATGAGTTTAGTTCTGTAAGACTGAATTAGCTTCTGCCTCGTCTAAAGTACAAAAGTTTGTGGACGTTTACACAAACTGTTCATCTGTTTGTCTTGAGGACAAAACTGAGTTTCGCTTTATCGGAAAAAAAAAAACAAGAATTTTACCCGAAAAAAAAAAAAATTAGATGTGCATTTATTAACTTAAGGGTTATTTATGTTACTAGTAGTTATATCACTGTGGCGGGTCTCTGGGTAGCATTCATCCTAAAATAATTACAAAGAAACTGGTCAAAATATTTGGAACTTGACACACATGGAGGAAAACTATGTCTATAGGTGAATACATGCACGATCGATGTAATATTTTGAAAATTGGATTAAACAGGAGGAAATGAATACACTACGTCGAATCTAATGCACTAAAATGTAATAGATACACACAAGTTATGTGATCGACATAAATGGAAGTACAATCGCAAATTATTCCTTGTATTTTTACCTCCGCCAACGAAGTTGAGAAGAGATTGTTTCACTCCTGTTGGTTTGTGTTTGTTTGTGAACAGCTTCCTGGCAACAATTTTAATAGTAGGGTAATGAAATTTGCAGGAATTAACTTAAGTAAAAAGCTGGAAATGATTAAATTTTTGAAGGTCAAGGTCAAAGGTCAAAGTCACGGTCAATCAAAAGGTCCATTTCACGTAATCCCCCATAAGTTTGGACATTGATGTCAAAGACTCCAAACTTGGTTCATATTTGAAAATCCACGCCAATTAATAATTGTTAAAGTCAAAAGTCAAGGTCAAGGTCAAACTAAAGGTCGAAAAATAAGCTGACGTGGCGGAGGTCTGTGCTCTACTGACTACCCCTCTGGTTTGCTATAGATTTGCCCTATCAAATATATATTTTAATTTGAGCAGAAAAATATTCGCAGAGGCAATATTATTCTACCAATACATTTTTTTTTTTTTTTTTTTGCTTATTTGTGCCTATTTTATTCAATGTTTACTTAATTTTGAGGACGTGTTTTATGACAGAACGGCATGTTTTTATGTATAGAAAGTTTTCCAGTAAACTTAATGTACGATTTTACTAAAAATTCCTTATTTCCTTTTTTTTCATAAGCATTCTTGTTATCAAGAAGACCCTTAGGTTATATTCTTAAAAGAGCTTAAATTTCTTCTTACCAAATTATGACCTTATATTCCAAACGTTTGCATCATCAAATACACATTTATAATGTAGCATCTACCTGTAGTTTTTTATTTAACGCGTGTGTATCTTTTTACACAGGAGCATATGTTCAAAGGTCCGTGTATATTTTTAACGGAGCGTGTGGATTCTTCCTCAAAAGCCCATAAAGACAACTTCATAGATGAGCACCCCTTTGTACATTATACTTTTATGGCCTCTTTCTCCAGCAACGATAATATTCTGACCTGAATTCCTATGCAAATATCCCCAATCTAATGTCCTCTATTTCATCTTTTATTTTAGCTCAGCAATTCTCCTTTTTTTTTTTTTTACCAGTTTCTTTTATCATTTCTTTCTTTATTGTAATGGTGCTCGTTAAACGACAATAGTGTTCACGAGAAAAAAAATGAAAAGTAAAAAAGTTAAAAGCTTCATGGTTCTCTCTCCTCTTTGATGGCTTTATATTATCTTTTTTTTTTTTGTTCCAGGTATTCTGTTTAACCGGACATTACGAGAATCAAGTTGAGATTTAGTTATTCATTATTTAAAATATGCATAAAATTCAGAGAACAGACCTGGAATTCTCAAAAAGAAGAAATGTATAATATATAAATGAGAACAATATATGTATATATATATATATATATATATATATATATATATATATATATATATATATATATATATATATATATATGTGTGTGTGTGTGTGTGTGTGTGTGTGTGTGTACACACACACATACATGAGAGCATGGATATATATATATATATATATACATATATATATATATATATATATATATATATATATATATATATATATATAGGCTATACATGCACTAGTGTACGAAAGCCGACGGAAGTTACTGTTAATATCTAGATAAATATGCACAAACGCATATGCACCCTCTCCATCTGGCCATTGAATGATCAATAGCTTTCTCCCTTACCCGAAGGATGAAGATTACTGGAAGTGACCGGAAAGATAATTTTATACATATGTGTATATATATGTATGTATATATACAAATATATTTATATGTACATATACATATATATGTGTGTATATATATTTATATTTATATATACATATATATACTGTATATGTATATATATACATTGATATATATGTATATATACATATATATGCGTGTATATATATTATAAATGCCTATATACACATATATATGTATATATATGCAAATATATGTATA
>NC_090752.1:31555507-31560507 GCF_036898095.1 Palaemon carinicauda
GGGCCATGGATGTCTTTGGTTTGTGCATGTCGCTTCTTCTAGAATGTGTTTGTGGAATCAGATCTTTCGAGTGAGGACTATAGTATCTTCAGATAGGAAAAGAGAACACGTTCCAGTTGCTTGAGATGGCATCAAAATGAAGAGTTGAAATTTACAATACTTTAGAAAATAGGCTTTTTGCGGTGTGTGGAGGCATTTTTTCCAGATATACCCTGGATCTCAGCCTGGCAAATGTACGTAAAGCCGTATTTATATAATATCACTGCATTGAATGAAGCAATGATACCAAGGTATATTAAAAAATATCCCCACCTACAGTTGGCACTCAACAGTAAAAACGGTCTCAATCTAATTAGATCTGGTGTATATACACAATATATACACTCACATACACACATAATATATATATATATATATATATATATATATATATATATATATATATATATATATATATATATATATATATATATATATGAAGATATATATATATATATATATATATATATATATATATATATATATATATATATATATATATATATATATATATATATATATATATATATACTGTATATGCGTATGTGGTGTCTGCATGATGACCATGCAAATCTTATATACTTTTAAATGTTATCTCTAGAGCTTTGTCAAATCTTTGAAATCTACGTTATTATAGACTCAAGACGATGGTCCTTATCAACAAACACAAAGGCTTTTGCAGAGGGTTTCCTTCGTGTTGTACAACTAACCACCCTCTCCGTATGCTCATTAAAGCCTTCAAAGCCTCGTCAGTTGGGTGCTAGAGGCAGTGTTTTGAAAGGTGCTCTAAAGGCACCAAGGATAACGTATATTGACATTTAATAAATCAACATCGAGCACTTATCACGTTGTATGATTTCGTAATTGTTTATGAAATATTCAGTAATTACCAAGCACAATTGAGATAAAAGGGACTATTTTTTTTCGTTTCAATTTCATACATACTTTATGATGCAGAATGTAATATGTGGCTTCTGAGGTTCCCCAATCAGAATAATTAAATAATTTTACCGAGAAATTTTTCATAGAATGAATATTTTCGACGTCAGATTGGAAGAATTAATAAATGTACCTTTATTGATACAGACAAAAGTAGAGACATTAAATGTACTATAACAACACAGCTAATTTAATACATACATTATATATATATATATATATATATATATATATATATATATATATATATATATATATATAATGTGTGTGTGTATGTACATGTGAGTAAATATCACGGCTCATATGAACGGGAATTATCATTTGACAATATGTGACGTAATATCATACGGGAGAGCTATTTCAGGTAATCGGATTAAGGCTAATGGTCGTTTGATAGAAATGCATAATTATTAAGTACTCTTTCCATAATAGTCATTAATGATCAATATTGGAAGAGGTAACCGAGTAAAACAAAATTACACAAAAGCCTAACAATAGGGAAGCCTAATACTCATGTGCAGACTGGGCTCTAGGCATGGAATGGCTTTTAATAAACTGTTGCTTTCCTTCGATTCAGGGAAAATAGTAGGCAATGAATTCCAAAGCTTGGCAGCAGAGGGAAAGTAAGTTGCTGAAACGCAATCCGATGAATAAAGGTTTGCAAATCAGTTAAAAAGATTAATGTAGACATGAATATTTAATGGTTTTCTATGAACACACACATACAGTATATAAAATTCAACTCAAATGTACCTGATTTATTAACTTATTTCAACTGTAAAATAAACGAAAAACTAATATTTAAGTTTTGCTACGTGAATTTAAAAGTATAGCTAACACACACACAGATACACACACACACACACACACACACACATATATATATATATATATATATATATATATATATATATATATATATATATATATATGTATATATATATATATATATATATATATATATATATATATATACATATATATATATATATATATATATATATATATATATATATATATATATATATATATATATATACACTCTCACACGCACTAGTATAGGCGACCGTCAAAATGACTGCTAAAGATTTTGATATATGTACACGTACCCCCTTCCAGTTTAGGACTACTCCATATCCCGCATACCCAGGGGACAGGGAGAGCTGAGCCTGACCGGGAATTATATATACAGTATATATACAGTTTGCATATATATACATATACATACATTTATAAATATATGCATGGATATACACACAGGTTACATATATATATATATATATATATATATATATATATATATATATATATATATATATATATATATATATATATATATATAGATAGATAGATAGATATATATATACATATATATATATATATATATATATATATATATATATATATATATATATATATATATATATATATATATATATATATATATATATATATATATACATAAGTGAAGGTGGCGGCAGCCAATATCTATATTTCTCAAAATGGACAGGGAAATAGGTTATTCTAAAAATCCATTTACTATAAATCCTGACGTTTCGTGATCGTCATTATAACATCTTTCAGGGCTTCAAATAAGTACATAAATAACATCAAGAAACAGTAATAAAAATATACAAATTAATATTAAGAGTAAAAATTAGTAAAATTAAAACAAAAAATTCAAGTAAAAATATACATAAAACAAGTGGAACCAATTTCGCAGAATCTCAAATAAAAACTGAATGGCATCAACAACTAGAGAACAAAACGAAGAAAGCTATGACAAGTACAAATTGTACTTGTCATAGCTTTCTTTGGATCTAGAGGGGGGGTTAACGACGTCCTAACCGCCCCCCCCCCCCTCAAATTTTGAAAGTGCCCTTTCGAGTTTTCAAGGTGCCTTCTTGAGACCATTAAAAAACGAAGTAGTAGCCTATATTCTAAAAAGTAGACAACTGTCATGACACAGTTATCACGGTAATAATTATAAACATGAGCTGATAGACTTCGCGAGCCACCTCGTTATGTCGAACACCTGGGAAGTTCCCAGGCGCAGGAAAGTCAACCTTGTTCGAACCAAGGTATATAGAATAAGGGGTCACTCTATATACCTTGGTTCGAACAAGGTTGATTTTCCCGCGCCTTCGTAAACACTCAACAGAGGGCCAGCGAGAAGCCAGGAAGATCGCTGATCGTACAACTGTTGCGAATCTTTCGATGTTTTAGCCGACAAAATGCCATGTAAGGATGGAGTAAAGCGTGTTGAAAAGGCGCTGTTAGAACAAGATGCCAAACGATGCAGGAAAATTCACTCGGTTTTTTAGGTATGTCACAAAACGTCTTTTTTTGCAGTGTAAACTATATTCATTTGACATCAAAACATAGGCCTAGATCTACGGTGTGAACGTTAGACGATTAGATATAGACTAGTAGACACGCATAAAAATAAATGTAAACATTGAAGATATATGCTTCGGTCCAATGTGCAAAGTGGCTGCAAAATCGTTTGTTTTATTTGTTAATAAATTTACCTTATGTACGTTCATCAAAAAGCTCATGTCTGTACTTGCACAATAATAATATCCGCAGATAACTTTGATGTAACCCCAAACTGTAAGAGCAGACACTATTGTCATAGTGGCATTGACAACGTCAAAAAGTGGGTCGCATTTACATTTTTATTTGTGTCAGGATAGGTTAAATAATATGTCACAGTACAAGGACGCACTTGATTTGTAAACAACATAGTATATTGATTTTTATTTAAAATTCGTTTGGTTGGTCATTAACGGCAATTTTATACTAAAGGAGTTCTGTTTACATAAACAGTGTCAAAAATGCTTAAACGCGTGGGTGGCCCTGTGAGTGAACCCAGTGTAAACGCATGGTGCTCTGAGTGTTAAAATTATATATTATTATGCCCAAAAAGTAAAATATTTATATTACTACTACCATGTCCACAAGATGACTACTGATGCTAATAAGGGCAGGCCTACTACTAATACTAGCCCGGCCCTAATAATATATTATTAGGTAAAATGATTCACAACAACAAAACTAACCAACAGATAAGCTTGGCCCTGGGGCGATTATTCCTCTATTTTCTTGGTAACTATCAACAAATCAAGGTGTTTTGCTCTTACTAAAGGGGACAAAGCCCACCTGTATTTAAATCTTTAACATTAACAATGTGTGTTTTTGTATTTACAGTATACAGTCAAATATCCCAACGTCAAAAACTATGCGGACTGACCCAATCACTCATTCTGAAGAAGTAAATTCACACCACCAGCATGCAGAAGCTGAAATTGAAGAGCCAATTCAGCATGATTTTGGTGATAATCCTGTCATCTCAGACTGAGAAAACTCTACGCAACACCATGGTAAGAATTTTTGAGCAAATTTGTAAAGTGCCTTTTCAAGTGATTACAGGTGCCCTTTTTTCCTTAAAAGTCTAGATCCGTCCTTGTACAATTGAGTGGAGGAAGCTTGGGTGCTTAACGATGGAACCAGTCTTATAATTAAAACTTATTTGAATATTCAGGGCTGGACATTTTGCAACCTGTTCGAGAACTCACACCTCTACGAGAATCAATTCTGACCTTCCACAACCTCTTGGTAGATCCCACGTAGGTCCCAGAGTTACACTTTGGGCAATATATCGATACACTACGCCAGAGGACATCAAAGGACTCAATCGATCCGTAAGATGAAAAACCGAGCTAACGGTGAGAGGATTCTATGGAATTAAGTTTACTTCCACAGCTGGAAAATGTTGTTGTATGATTTTTTTTACACTTTTGTCTAAAGAAATCATTAATGAATAAAATGAAAACTCTCATAAAATCTGAGTTTGAGTACAGTTGTTATTTTAGAAGTCTGAGCATATTTATCATTTAACAATTTATTAAGATACTTAGAAAATAATTTAGTCAGAAAACAGTTTTTCTTTAGATAATCACAACTAAAGTAGTTCTGTATGAAAATATTCCTAACTAGAAGTAAATAGGAATGCTCTGTGG
>NC_090752.1:31565507-31570507 GCF_036898095.1 Palaemon carinicauda
AATGAGGTCATAGCAATGGGCTGGACAAGAGGCACAAGTAGGTGTCTTTTCCTTTTTCTAGCTTACCCTATCCTAAGCTAAATATTATGTAAAATATGTATGATGAAATCTGAGAATTTCACCGAATACTTATTTGCTTTTCTTTCTTTATAGGAGCAGCATCCAGAGTGCGGGAACAACTTCTGCAAGGTCCGCAGTAGGAACTTCTGCTGCCATGACATGTGCAGGGCCCATGCTTGCTGCGCAGTCACGAAGGGATCTCTTAAGTATTGGGACCCACAGGTATGTACCGTTTGTGACAAACTGGTAAAGGAGGCTTTTGATGATCAAAAGTCTACAGAGTCAAGGGATGCAGCAAGAGAGACGCTGCGAAAATGGGTCAGGGGTTTTCAGAAGAACACCTCTGGCCCATACCTTCCCAATGAGAGGATGAGGGACTGTCTGTTCCCTAGGGCATCTTCGGATGCAATCGGTCACCAGGCTCAACCCGAGATTCCCCTCGTCCAGATTCCAATAGAATCTGTTGTATCGGACGCCTTGAAGAACATCCAACTAGAGGACAACAAGTCGGTTGTCTCAAAGGAGACTGAACATAATCTCCCGGTAGAAGAACTGGAACAGGAGGATGATGTACCCACTGAAGGCGAAACAGACAAAGCCAAAACGATTTCGGTGTCTTCAGCTACGTTGGCCAAGCCGGTGCCTTCGATTTCTTCTTCTGCCCCCCAGTTAGACTCGATCACGAGCACGTTGCACTCACTTTTGCCCCGAAGAAGCTAAACATCAAGGATCTTCCTGCCTTCTCTGATGTCAATCCTTGGAGGTACGCGGAGCATATGCCGATGTCAGTGGGGAAGATCTTCCTCTCCGAGAAACTGGGAACTGTCCAAGTAGATGATGAAGAGTTCTGGCCCAGCAAAGTGGCCTATCCGGATTGCTATGTCCGCCTGAGGACGGAACCTTGGTCCAAAGAGGAGACGGAGCCGAAAGAGGTCATCGTTCTTGACCTCCCAAGGCCCAGGCCTTATTTACCAACACCTTGAAGGAGAGGGCCTTTACTAGTGCCAAGGTGCCGGCTCTCAGCAAAAAGCACCCTTCCTTTATTGCTGATTCCTCCCGTGCCTTTCCCTTTATGGACAAAGCGTTTAAGGTAGCTTTAAAGGCGGTTGAGGCAAGGAAACCTTGCCCTACACTCGAGGAGTGTAGACCCTTTTCCCTCGCCTTCCCATCGGATGATGCGGACTGGAAAGATGTTCACAACACTTTCACAGTCGGGAAGCTGGAAGCAGACATTGCCGGACGACAGTTCGGTGAAGACCTCCCGAAGTTGTAGGACTTTCTCCTGCGCAGGGAGCAGGAGACAAAAGAGGGTCTTGCCGCCTCTATGTCTCTGCAGACGGGGCTAGAGACAATGGCAAGCATTTCAGAAACCCCAGACATGTACATGGTCTTCACCAAGGCTCATTTGGTGACGGTCACCAAAGACCTGTTCAATTTCATTAAAGCCCAAAGGGCTTGCAGGGAGTTCGTGTTCGCCTCGGCTACGGTGAGGCACGAACCAAGGAAGCTGATAGCTTCCAACATCTGGGGAAAAGACCTCTTCCCAAGCGAAGCGGTCAAAGAGGTCGTGGACGAAGCCGCAACGGAGAACAGGAATCTCCTCTCCAAGTGGGGCTTGTCCTCCAAGAGAAAGTCTTCCGCTGAATAGGGTCCCCAGCCAAAAAGGAAGACGAAACGACCAAGAGTGCCCTCTCGTCCCAGGCAACAACAACAACTTCCCATGGCCACGGTGCAACAGACGGTAGCAAAACCAACCACCACCTTCCAGCTGGTGCCCCAGACGGTGGTGACACAGTCGCCCGCTTTCACCCCAGCTTTCGAGAGGCAGTCAACGACCTTTAGGCCGAAGTCTCGAGGTTCCTTTCGAGGATCCTCTTGATACCCCTCCAGAGGCAGGGGCAACAGAGGTGGACGTGGACGTGACCAAGGAGGTAAATCCTCCAACCAGCACTCAAAGTGAGATGCTACCGGTAGGAGGGAGACTTCTCCTCTTTCGGGATCGCTGGACCTTCGATCTCTGGGCCTACAGCCTAGTCAAGAATGGACTAAGGTGGAGTTGGAACACAACTCCACTAAACTTCCCTCAATTCTTCCAATAATCAACCCCCCTATTGGAAGAATATGTTCAGGATCTCTTAAAAAAGAGAGTTATAAGAAGGGCGAAGTCCATCAAATTCCAAGGAAGCCTATTTTGTGTTTCGAAGAAGGACTCGGAAAAGCTCAGAGTCATTCTGGACCTATCACCACTCAACAAGTTCATAGTGAACTACAAGTTCAGAATGCTGACACTTCAACACATAAGGACCCTTTTGCCCAAACAGGCATATACAGTCTCCATAGACATGACCGATGCGTACTGGCACGTCCCAATCAACCGTCAAGTTTCTCCCTACCTAGGGTTCAAACTACAGAAAAGACAGTACGTCTTCAAACCCATTCCCTTTGGTCTAAACATAGCTCCAAGGGTATTCACCAAGCTTGCGAATGCAGTCATTCATCAATTATGCCTAAAAGGAATTCAGGTGGTAGCCTACCTGGATGACTGGCTGCTGTGGGCAGCATCCAAGGAGGAGTGCACGCAAGCCTCCAAGGAAGTGATCCATTTCCTAGAACACCTAGGATTCAAGATCAACTTGGAAAAGTTTCATCTTTCTCCAGCTCAGACGTTCCAGTGGCTGGGTGTCCACTGGGACTTACAGTCACACTGCCTTTCCATCCCATCAAAGAAGAGGAAAGAGATAGCGGGATCTGTCAAGAGATTCCTTCAATCCGCCTGGATATCAAGAAGGCAACAGGAGAGTGTGTTGGGGTCCCTCTAGGTTGCCTCAGTGACAGACTCAATATTGAGAGCACAATTAAAAGATGCATCACGAGTTTGGAGAAAATACGCATCAAAAGCTCGAAGAGATCTAAAAAGACCTATACCAAATCGTCTGCGATCCCTACTCAAGCCATGGTCGGAGGTCAAGAACCTAAAGAAGAAGGTAACCTTGCAACCACCTCCACCGTCAGCAACCGTTCACACGGATGCCTCAAAGGAAGGGTGGGGAGGCCACTCTCATCATCGGAAAGTCCAAGGAACCTGGTCTTCCCTCTTCAAAACCTTCCACATCAACTTTCTGGAAGCCATGGCAGTTTTTCTCTCACTAAAGAAACTGAAACTTCGCTGTTCGATCCACATCCGACTGGTTCTAGACAGCGAGGTTGTAATGAGATGCCTAAATCGACAGGGCTCGAGATCGCCTCAATTAAATCAAGTAATAGTGGCCATCCTCCGACTAGTGGAGAACAAGAGATGGCACTTGTCAGCAGTCCACCTTTAAGGATTCCGCAATGTGACGGCAAACGCTCTTTCCAGGTTCAACCCAGTAGAGTCAGAATGGTCCTTAGACGCAAGATCATTCTCCTTCATCTTACGAAAAGTCCCAGGACTGCAAATAGACCAGATTGGAACAAAGGGTCCAAAATATACCTGTTCCCTCCAACCAACCTTCTGCTGAAAGTCCTCGACAAGCTGAGATCCTTTCACAGGACAGCAACGATAGTGGCCAACAAGTGGCCCAACAGTGTTTGGTTCCCCCTAGTAACGGAACTACGTCTGAAGCTGATCCCATTGCCGGTTCCAGTTCTGACTCAACAAGTGCAGATATTTACTGTCTCAGCTTCATCACAGAAGTCCCGGAACCTTCATCTCATGATTTTCTCACCTTAGCAGTCAAGAAAAGATTCAGGATTTCAAGGGACAGTATTGACTTCTTAGAAGAATACAAGTCAAAGTCAACAAGAAGACAATATGAGTCTTCCTGGAAAAATTGGGTCGCCTTTGTCAAGGCAAAGAAACCTAAGGAGATTTCCATCGATTTTTGTTTGTCCTTCTTCATCCATCTCCATGAACAAGGTCTAGCAGCCAATACGATCACTACAAGTAAATCTTCCCTAACCAGACCAGTGCTTTACGCCTTCCAGGTAGACTTCTCTAACGAAATCTTCAACAAGATTCCAAAAGCCTGCGCTAAACTTCGGCTCGCAGCCCCTCCAAAACCCATTTCATGGTCTCTGGACAAGGTTCTTCACTTAGCATCAACTCTGAACAATGAAGATTGTTCTCTAAAGGACTTGACTCAAAAGGTGATATTCTTATTTGCACTAGCCTCGTGAGCCAGAGTCAGTGAAATAGTGGCCCTCTCGAGGGATGATGGCCACATTCAGTTCACAGGCTGTGGAGAACTGAACCTCTTTCCGGAGCCAACGTTTCTCGCCAAGAACGAGCTGCCCACTAAGAGATGGGGTCCCTGGAGAATCTGCCCTCTGAAGGAAGAAGCATCCCTCTGCCCAGTGGAATGTCTAAAGGTTTATCTTCGTAGAACTTCAAACTTTAAGGTAGATCAGCTTTTCAGGGGAGAAACATCAGGTTTAACATTATCCTTGAAACAGATAAGGGCAAAAATCCCCTATTTTATTCGCAGAGCGGAACCAGACAGTACACCCGCTGGTCATGATCCGAGGAAAGTTGCCTCATCCCTAAATTTCTTTCAGACTATGTCGTTTGAAAGCCTTCGCGCTTATACTGGATGGAAGTCATCCAGAGTCTTCTTCAAACACTATGCGAAGCAATTATAGGAGATAAAACATTTTGTGGTGGCAGCAGGTAGTGTTCTAAAACCTGCCGCCTGATTTCTGCGAAGAACAGTGCACTATTTGGGACTTTTAGTGAAGGGTGTACATGATAGACTCTTAAGGTATATCATGTTGAGTGATGTGTCTAGTGACGACACTATAGACTGTTCTAACTACACAGGTGACATTAAACATAATAGACTAACACATGTGCCATGCATACTTATATGCATAGTGTTCTTTGTAACAACAGAATACATAGTGAAATTTTTTACATATTTCCCATAGAGTGGCTTGTGTTCCCTTTTCAGGTGAAGCTTATT
>NC_090752.1:31585507-31590507 GCF_036898095.1 Palaemon carinicauda
GACGAAACCCTGTCTCTGATTTCAAAACTCAGATTAAGACAGTACTAACGTTCCCTGCTGCATTCACTCTGCCGGCTGCAAAGGGAAATAGTCAGGGGAGATGATTAGACACGACTGCTCCCAGAAATACCCTCGTAACTTGTGCCTAATGAAGAATTTAGTTCTTATGGCAAAGATGCAGAAGAAGACATTGCACAGTAGGATTTGTCATATCTCTACCTAACTACGAGGGTTCTTAAACTCAAGTGCGGGTAGGATATTAAATAAAAGGTTATTTTTACATGCATTCGTGTAGGCCTATTATCTAACTTTTTTATTATATGGTCAGATCAATAGGATGGTCATACCATGTCTATATCTCCACCAATCTTGACAAACTAGTAAAAGGAATTACAGGGTATAACGTGAGCAAATGAAAATAATTCGAAGGAAACAAAGTTTCACATTCTGACAATGGACGGTAGGAAGCTACTCTTATGCATCTGTAGAGATATTTGCAGAGAGAGAGAGAGAGAGAGAGAGAGAGAGAGAGAGAGAGAGAGAGAGAGAGAGAGAGAGAGAGAGAGAGAGAGAGAGAGAATCTTCAACGTCCTTCCCAAAAACTGTTATGTAACTAGATCACGGAGAAGTAGAATAAAGTGCTGCTTCTAAAGGCAAGTAACTCGAAGTCTGGAAACGAATTATAACCTTTTATAAAAATCTAGAGGGAACATTCTTCCGGCCAAAATTGCTTTATATTGCCCTATATGGTGTTCATAGCCTTGGACGTGTGTGTGCGCGTGTGTGTATGTGTGTATGCATGACAGAAATTAATGCTGTAATATCTGTAGAAGAGTTTGACACTGTTAGCGAGGTTTTATGATATGCATTACTTTCTAAACTTTAAGGTGCTCTTTTCCCTGAAAAGACAGGTACGTTTTGTTTCTCTACAAATACGGTCACTATCCATTGCATGTTTCAACTAATGAAGAAACTAATAAGAAAACCATCTTTCTTCGTGATATCCTCCTCTTCTACAAAAAAAAAAAAAAAAAAAAAAATCAACTTTACCGAAAGTTCGCCAAAGGTGAAATGAGATTCTACAAACTTAACAAACGTGTGTCTAATTTCTGTATACAAAACAGAATATGTACATATCATTTATTTGTGTGTGTAACACAAATATAGTCTACGAAAAATAAACTTTGAACCTATCGCAGAAACTTAAACAAGCAATGCACAAGTGCAGAATGTAAAAACAAATAATTTACATAAAACCTTAATTCTTAAGAAAAAGAGACACCAATTCTTTTCATAAAACATACACAACTGAAGACGTCAGTTAGTAAGATAAACGAATGACCACTTCTCTTGTAAAGTTTGAACTTCTATTCCTCACTACTATTCCTGTTTACTTATCTATCACAAACTGTCTATCCTTTAAAAGGCGTCTCTATCAGTTCATTCATATGCAACTCATAATCATCTTGTTGTTTATTCACGCGGTTTTGTTGGCTCTCTCAAAGGCTTCTATATTTACCAGTCTGATTCCTATTTTTCAATCACCTTCACCCCATAAACAAAGCTATCACCTACGGGCTGCAGTGTTGCCAGAGCCAGTGCTTGGCCGCAAGGACCAGGCAGTCTACAAGAAAGCATGACTCCTATCATGAGACATATTTCCAGACATCATCGTACATAAATAGGGTAATATTCAAATGCTCAAAAAATAAATATATTGAGAAAAAGAAAAGATCAGACAAATAGAATTAAATAAAAAAAATTGTAGTAGATTATTAGAAATTGGAAACGTCCTTGTCTTGCGATCTTCTAGAGTGGGGTTCGAGACCCGCTAAGCTCCATAGAGTTTGACACTGTTAACCTTACCACCCTTATGAGCTAAAAATGGGTGATATGCGGGAGACAGTAGGTCTCCCTGCTGAACCATCGGTAGTCATTGCCTGCCAATCTCTGGTCCTTGCTTTGTGTGCGTTGATCATATGTATATATGGTTAGTTTCTTGGACATTATCCTGCTAGAGCATTGTCACTATCCCTTGCTTCTGTCATTCATGAGCGACTTTTAAACCTTTAAACATGCTTTGTCTCTATTCGAACACAACTATATGCTGCATATCCAATGCACAGTGGTTGGTGCCTCAATTATTCCTAGACTTCCATGTTCCGTACATGAACGAATATATCCAATGATTCTCTCATTTACTGCTTGTCTTAATGTCTTTCTTTTTCTTCATGAAAATTTTTCACGTTCTTCAGAACTCAGTGCCATTTTACTCTTCCCTCTAATGACGATGACAATATGGGTCCAAATGGATTCTATAATCTAATTTGTCATATATATTTTACTTTTTAACTCCCAACTCATCTTAAATATTAAAGAAACAACAAACGATCACTGGTTGCACAACTACAAATTTTCCGTGGTGATATAAGACAAGCTCCAAATAAAACAAACAAGACAACAATAACAGCAGTCAGATGCAAAGAAATGTAGTCATCGTACATCGAGAAAAGAATTTCATAAAACCAGCACTTCTGGAAAATTATGATGAGGCCGTCAGACGAGTTCCACCATAATATATGTCAAAGGAGTGAAATCTTTTCACTTTTGATTGTCAGCTGTCTTATAATGATGGGTTGGAAGAGAGAGAGAGAGAGAGAGAGAGAGAGAGAGAGAGAGAGAGAGAGAGAGAGAGAGAGAGAGAGAGAGAGAGAGGAAATGTGTTCATGTTCTTTTAAAACGACACTCTACTGAGTGATTCTTTTTCCTTTTAATCTGGAGTCATAAGGTTCATGGTCACCGGAACCAAAAACTAGAAATCTAAGCTTAATCACGAAACAGTAATTTAACTCTTCTCCTAATCACTCTGTCTCTAATCCCTCACCCTCCAACTTTTTCTAGGAAAATTATTGACTCCCCACCAAAAAATAGAAATAAAAATCCATTGGGTGAAATTACTCCCTTGAAAAAATAAACATTCCAAATCTGTGTAGTTCCTTTAATAAAATTCATTAAATTAAAAGAAAGCTAAGTGTGGAACTGAATCTATTATCATGAGTATCACTAGCATTAAAATTATCATTAACAATGCAGTTTTCATCATCAACACCCTTATTATTCAGAATCTCAAAAAAAATAATCAATTAAATAACAGTAAAAGGAATTCATTTTCAAAGCAAATTTCTATAGATAAGATCACCATGTAGACAGTTCGAAAAAGATAAATAAAAGGAAATGAACAAGGATATTTTACAGAATCTTATAAATATACAACTTAGAGAACTCTGCATAGCTGAGGAAAATCAGAAAATTGCTTTAAATAAAATTTTTCATTTATGACTTAAACAAGTCTGCATATCTGAGGAAAATAAGAAAATTGCTTTAAATAAAATATTTCATTTCTAACTTGAACAACTCTGCATAGGTGAATAGAATAAGAAAATCCCTTTAATTAAATATTTAATTTCTGACTTGAACAAGTCTGCATAGGTGAAGAAAATAAGAAGATCACACGTTAAACAAAATCTTTCGTTTCTGACCTGAACAAGTCTGCATAGGTGAAGAAAATAAGAAGATCACACGTTAAACAAAATCTTTCGTTTCTGACCTGAACAAGTCTGCATAGGTGAAGAAAATAAGAAGATCACACGTTAAACAAAATCTTTCGTTTCTGACCTGAACAAGTCTGCATAGGTGAAGAAAATAAGAAGATCACACGTTAAACAAAATCTTTCGTTTCTGACCTGAACAAGTCTGCATAGGTGAAGAAAATAAGAAGATCACACGTTAAACAAAATCTTTCGTTTCTGACCTGAACAAGTCTGCATAGGTGAAGAAAATAAGAAGATCACACGTTAAACAAAATCTTTCGTTTCTGACCTGAACAAGTCTGCATAGGTGAAGAAAATAAGAAGATCACACTTTAAACAAAATCTTTCGTTTCTGACCTGAACAAGTCTGCATAGGTGAAGAAAATAAGAAGATCACACGTTAAACAAAATCTTTCGTTTCTGACCTGAACAAGTCTGCATAGGTGAAGAAAATAAGAAGATCACACGTTAAACAAAATCTTTCGTTTCTGACCTGAACAAGTCTGCATATGTGAAGAAAATAAGAAAATCACTTTAAATAACATTTTTCATTTATGAAACTTCAATGCAGATCGGAGTTCGGAGCAAACCAATCTCATCCAGGACCGAGCTCCTCCTCCCTCTCAATAGTTACATTCCAATCTCTCAAAGTCTTATCAATTGTTGGCAGCATCGAAGACACGACACCTTTTGGTAAATCCAAGTTCCTTTCAATACACTAATCTAAAGGACGATGGGTAAATTATTAGTAAAAGTCCACAAGTAATCCTTATACGGAACGGACAAACAAACGAACAATAGATTTTCTCATCAGAGATGATAAAAGTAAATATTCGAGGTAGAAGACTAGAAACACAGCAAAATTCCCTGAATAAAAGTTGGAAGAAGTGTAAAATGCAAATCCCTTCAAAGCCTTTTTTCCAGATTTAAAAAAATGGCAGGTTCACATTTGATGCTAGTCTCTTGTCGCTCAAGTATTCTGTTTCTTGTTTCTTTTTTTCTCCGAAGCACTTTCCAAACTGAAGAAAAGCTATGAAAAATAAATGATCAAATATATATTTGGTTGGACGGAGGGCTGAGAGACCAGATTCAAATCCCAAACCTAGCAGGCGTGAACCGAGAGCTGAACCATGCAACCTTATTGGCTTTGTATTGCACTCTATGTTGGGAAACCTTCAACATAATTTATAGAGAAATTGCAATACTGCAAGAGAGAAGTCTCTCTCAAATTATTTTTCGCATGAAATAATGACATACACGATAATATGCAGGTTAGAAGAATCATTCTTTGCATCGTTTCCATTTGCAATGGAAATGCTACCATGAGAGAATTTCTCTCGAACAGGCTGTGTATGTCGTTTGTAAGAGGGCATAATATACGATTGTTTCCTTGTTTAAAGAAAAACTAAT
>NC_090752.1:31598007-31613007 GCF_036898095.1 Palaemon carinicauda
GAATAATCATGTGTTTTTTTTATGAGAACTATTTTTTTTTATTCATGTCGAGTAATTTTTGTTTAGAGATTAAAAGAGCATTCACGGATTCCAAGAACGTAACATTTAAAGATAATTGTAATTCCAGATTCGTTCAGTAGTATAGGGAAATATGGATTATTGTCATGTATACCTTCCAAGTAAACTCTGAAGCACCTCTACAATGTTTTTTTTATTGAAAATCCTTCCTGCTTTATACTTGTCCATTTAAATGAATGAATAAACTACCTACATTGCTCATTGTACATTAAAAATCATGAAAATAACATGAAAATTTACACTAAAGCTAGCAACAGAAGTCTTATCAATATTTGATGTACTATGTGAACTTTCAAATTTGTACAGTTAGTGCAACTAGTGCAACTTTCTAAAGTATCATGACTTTCGGCAATGAGTAAACGTGAATCTTTTCATGGTGAAGAGTTACACAAATTTAGTTGTCAGTATATTAAAGGAGGCAGAATGCTTTCGTTGCTTTATAATGATACCAGTATAGGTTGCGTTGTCAGTCAACTAATAGGAGCCCATCTGAGGGTATCCTCATTTCTCACTGTGAAAGTACAATAATCTAGTTTATAATAAAGATAAGAAAAGTTCCAAGGTGTAATATATGTCCACAGGCATGGAGCAAATAGTATCAAGTGTTGAAGCGTGTGGTTGAGTATGCTGTGCCGCCAAAAACTGGGACCCTTCCCCAGCAAAAAGCGTTCACCTGGTTTCAACACACCAAAGTTCAGGTTTGCATCAAGGGCATGACTCACTCAAGAAGCAAAGCAATGGTCCCCGAGGACACTTTCCTGGAAATCTCCAATTAGTTTTGCAACCAAAAGGACGCCCCAATAGAATATGACCAAGGCCGTCTCGAATATAGGCCTGGTCAGTGGGGGTGAAGAAGCCAGCATGAGTAGGTTGATTGCTATGAAGACGGGACACCTGGGTATCTATAACTCTTACATCTCTCACACACTCATTAACTATACATATACACTTTGTTTCTTTTTGCAGTCTACAACTGATCATTCTCATGGAAAAATAAAGAAATCATAAACAGCTAAAGGAGACGGATCTGAATAATTTGGCTAAGAAAAATAGATAACACAAAAAAGTATAAAATTAAACTTTCCTTGACAGTAGCCTAATTCCAGACTATGATAATATATTAGAGAAAACAACTTTCACTTTTGGTCCATTTCAGTAATTCTCTTTGCAGTTTGGTACACAGCACAAAAGGCATTAGTCTCGATTTCAAAACAGTATTATTTTCTGGAATAATAGCAGAAAACTGTCAAGAAGTAGAGTGCGATACCTTTATTCACAACATATAGTAGCAGTGTGAAAGCAATACTCATGTCACGTGGGACCTTTCTTAACCCCCCACTGACCTGGCCTTCTTTTGAGACGGCCGTGGTATAACCCCCTTAAAAGATACCTCCTGGAGAAGTACTTGCCTTCAAAAGCTGCCTTTATAGCCAATTTTTTTCAGCTCTCTTAACAACCATATGGGGACCAAAAGGCTTCACTCGGCCTCAGCGAAATGAACAGGGTTGTTCCCTTGCAACCTAAGGCAGATGGCTCTCCTCAGGAAGTAAACCTACTTCATGCCTGCATTTGCCTGATGTCAATACCTTGCCCATGAAGGACCTGATGACCAAGTTGATGCCCTTATGGACCGCCACTTCACCACCTTTAAGACCTCCATCAACACCTCCAATCCTGGTTGAATAGGCCAACTACTCGACAAAAAAGAGGTCGACATGAATGCGGTACGACAAACGCGAGCCTTGCAAAATGCCAGAGCAGCAACAAAGCTGTCCACCCTCCATATATGTTACCTCTGCTCACGACTAAACCAACGACCTCTCCACCCACTTACTGATGGCTATTAGCAGCAGTTCTGCTACCATCAATTCAGCTTCTGGGCTGCTTCGAAGAAATGTTGGACAGTTGTCGGTGTCCAATAAACTTTTGTTTAAGTAGGCCATCGCTTGTAGCTTTGGCCTCCCCTGTCACTAATCTTTTCTTTTTAAATGGTGCAGATACGGGTGTGCAATTTTTGGTAGACATAGTGCTTGGCATTCTCTTCTACCAAAATTACTCTTCAGGACACGATGTAGTCATTCTAAGCTTGTTGACTTCTGACAGGTAGCTGCCAACGGGCCTGAGATCTCCACCCTCAGATACGAGACACTCACAAAATAATTTAGGAGCAAGAAATACCATTGGAAATTCCTCATTGCAGATGTACCTGTGCCACTACTTGATGTTTATTTCCTCTCACATTTCCACCTCCTGGTTAATGTGGGGCATCGACGATTAGTCCATGGTGACTCGTACTTCTCAACACCTCTTCAACTAAATCCCTCAACTTTTGCATTTCACATTAGCACATCCATGGATGCCTACTCCCATCTCCTTACGTTGTACCTGGAAGTATTCCATACTGAACTTCTCCAAACGCCCACAGTTCCTACGAAGCACAGTCTTTATCACCATATCAAGACGATGGTGACTCCAGTGTTCACCAGATTCAGCCTTTTGGCCCCAGATGATTAGGCACCGGCTAAACAAATGTTCGCCAAAATGGAAGAAAGGGGCATTTGCCAAAAGGCCTCCAGTCCATGGTCGTCGCCATTACACATCGTCCTGAAGAGACATGGCTCCTTGCGTCCTTATGGGGATTACAGGCATCTGAACATGCAGACAGAACCGGATCAATACCCCCTCCCAAACATCACCAACATTACTTCATACTTGCAAGAAGCGAAGGTTTTCTTCACACTCGACCTACCTCTTGAAGGGTTTTATCAGGTATCCATGAACTCTGAAGACATCCCAAGGCCACCATCACCAACCCCTTCAGTATCTAAACCTTCAATTACTCTTGTTTTTGCCTTCATAATGCTGGTGCAATTTGTTAATGCCTCACTGATGGCATCTTTGGGGACCTTCCCTCCTGCATAGGTTATGTGGGTGACATACTTGTTTTCTCTTCCTCCAAAGAGGAACATCTCCGTTACCTACGCATTGTTTTTGACTGCCAACAACAGAATGGAGTTGTAGTCTAGTACGACAAGTGCACGTTTGGCACCAATGAAGTATCGTTCATTGGTTACCGCATCACTCCTGAGGGTAGTCATCTCCTCCCTGAAAACATTGCAGCCGTTCAGATCTTTTCCCACTATCATCATTGGTTCTTGCCAGCCATCGCCGCAACTTTAACCCACCTCTACGCCTCCCTCAAGGACAAGACAATAAACCTGAAGTGGGGTCCTCTTCAAGAAGCGGCCTTCTAGAACATGAAGTTTGCACTATCAACCACTGCTGCTCTCACCTTTCCCATTCCTCATGCCCCTCTCCTTCTCTTTACCGATCCCAGTGCCGTCACTATTGGTGCAGTACTTGATCAAGTGGTCAAAGGCTCGACCCACCTATTGGCTTTCTTCATGCATAAAACTGTCCAAACTGGAATCTGGGTACTTTACCTTCGAGCGCAAATTGCTGGTGGTGAATTTGGCCGTCCGTCATTTTCGTCACTTCTTAGAGGGCATGCCCTTCATCATTTTCATGGACCACATGCCCTTAGTGCACGACCTCACTCAACAATTTAATGTTTGGTCAGCCCATCAACACCGACTCCTCTCCACCGTATCTGAATACAACTGCACCCTTTAACATGTCCCTGGGAAAATGAATCCCATTGCCGATACCCTGTCAAGGAACATATTGGCCGGCATTCACTTCTGATTGGATTACAATGCTTTGGCAGAAGCCAAACAAAAAGATCCAGAGTACCAAGCATACAGGACATCCTCCCCATCCCTCCATTTAGAAGATGTCCCTCTCAAAAATTCCAATGCCATCTCCTCTGTAATGCAATGTAATGGTATGCTGCAACTGTGGATACCTGCTTCCATGCACTGACAGGTGTTTGATTTCATCCATGGCCTCACACATCCTTAGAATCAATTTACTGCACAGCTACTGAAGACGACGTTCCTTTGGTACATCATTACTATGGATGCTAAGGATTGGGTCCACACCTATATTTTATGACAAGCTTCAAAAGTACATCGACAAACCAATCCAGGAGTGGGTACCTTTCCTAAACACTGTTGTTTTCCCCACATTCACGTCAATGTAGTAGGTCCCCTATGCATATGACAAGGACACCGTTACCTGTTTACAGACATTGACCACTCCACTTGTTGGCCTGGAGCCATCCCCATGCAAATTGCAATGGCTGCCTAATGCACATCCACCTTACTCTTAGGGTAGATAGTGAGATTTGATATACCTGAGCATATTACTCCCAAGAGGGGTACCGCTTTCACCTCTCAATTATGACATCATCAGCAAATCTCATAGACATCACCCAACATCAGAAAACCGCCTACAACCCTGGAGCCAACGGAATGGTTGAACGCCTTCATCAAAGCAGCTTTGATGTCCCAATGCAATGACTCTTACTGTTTTACTAAACTTTTTTAAGAACCACTCCTGAAGATGCCCTGGATGTCTCAGCAGCTTAAATGGTGTATGGCGACCCAGTGGTTGTCCCTGCTGGATTTTCCTTCACTGACTATCTCCAGATCCTAAGTCATGTTATGGGAAAATTTACTCCATGCTGTCAGACTTACAAGCCCCCAGAAAACCACTACATGGACAAATTTGTGCAAGGCAATGCAAATATTCTTGAGTAATGACACTAGCAAGCCACCACTAACCGGGCTTTTTCATTGTGATCAGTTGCACACTGAAGTATTTACTAATTAACATTCGTGGCAAGGAAGACTGGATCTCTATTGACTGGCTAAAACCTGCATATCCCATGCAAGATAACCCTTCTAGAGTTCGGCTCTTAAGAGCAGGTCGCGCTATTTCACATATATGTCTTTTTTAAGGGTGGCCCATGTATTGTACACTATATATTTCATACATCCTCATACACTGTAATAGTATTGCTTCTTTTTATATCTCGCCCACCACCCCCACTAATAATATAAACCTGTTTAAGCTTGCTATCGCAAGTCTTGCAGTGTTTGAATTTTGTGTCCTTGCTCGCACCTATCTGCATTTAAATGCGTTGTCTCATTGAATAAACTTGGTTGCATTCGCCTAGCCTCTCTGTTAGAATCTAACAGGTACGTTGCCACAATGCTGTGAAAGAAGTACTTAAGTCGGTGAAATAAATGTGCATAATGCTGATACCAGTGAGTTCTCTTACTGAAGTTGATACTACATGGAAAAGTGGTTGGCTATCATTATTATCATCACTTGCTAAGATACAACTCGAGTTGGAAAAGCAGAGTGCTGTAAGCTTAAGGTTTCCAATATGGAAAATAGCCCTGTGAGGAAAGTAAATGAACTACAAGAGAAGTAATTAACAATTGAATAAAACAGTAACGATGAAATAAATCCAATATATTACCTATAAAAACTTTAAAAAACAAAAGGAAAAGGAACATGAGAATAGTCAACCCAAGTGTACCCAAAGACAGAGGAAGGCCATGGTACAGAAGCTATAACACTAACCAAGACTAGAGAACAATGGTTTGATTTTGGAATGTCCTCATAGAAGAGCCACTTACCATAACTAAAGTCTCTCTTCTACTGGTACCAAGAGGAAAATAGCCACAGAACAATTATGGTGAAGTAGTTGATTCTTTGGGTGGAGAAGAATTGTTTGGTAATATCAGTGTTGTAAGATGTATGAGGGCAGAGGAAAATATGTAATGAATAGGCCAGACTATTCGGTTTATGTGTAGGCAAAGGGAAAAAGAACCGTAACCAGAGAAGGATGTAATGTAGTATTATCTGGCCAGCCAAAGGACCCAATAACTCTTTAGTGGCATTGAAGATGATAAACGTGAACATGAAAGCACTTGTTAGAAGATATGCTAAAAAAGTTGACAAATTTAGTAGAGTTGAAATAGGTTATTAGCCAAATAAGAATAAGAATGGCAAATAACCGTGGCATCTCCGATGCATGTGAATAAAGACACACAAGTGTAAAAAAAAGTGCACATATGACTGAGGCTACTCAAGATGTTGTTCAAAAATTACCTGAATTTCAAATTGAAAGTTAGGCCCTAAGACAAATGACGGCCAGGTAAAGGATATCAATCGATCATAGTTTTTTTTTAGACTTTGAAGTGACCACATATTGACGGTCAGGAAAAGAAAAAGCCATACAAATTATTTGACTGTCAATCAATGTTCCTGCAATTGAGGTAGTTTGTTGGCCACCATATTGTCTTAGGAGTTATAGTGAAAAAGTAATGGCTAATTGTAAAATATACCTTCCCTGACATAACAAGGTGATATCAAGGAAAATTATCAAACAAAAATTCGAGTGGGTTAGCCAATCTAAGTTTTTCAATGCAGATCTACCGAGATTGCAATAGTTTCACAGCTCTAAAGGCCAACCTACCAGAAGCTGATAAAGTGATAGCCTGCAAGCATATAAGGAAAATTATGAATCTTTATGTAACTCTCTGTTTCATAATAATCTATCATTGGCAGATGTAGTGATTGCGATACTAAATGCTCTGGACAGTTTGCCAGTACACAGTATGCCCGAGTATAACCCGCATGATTCCTGACAGGTGGAAGCCATGATATCAATAAGGAGATAACTTGGGCACCAACCCCCAATCCTAGAAGAGGAAAACGGATTCAGTTGGCGAGGGGGAATCTCACCGGGTGTTTGCAATGTGGGGCAGAAGGGAACAAACGAGCAAAGTGTTCCACCCAGGTGTTATGCCTATCAAGCAGCATAAGTGTCCCTGTCTCAGCCTCTCCCGGACGGGAAAAAAAAGTCGTTACACGACATGAAAAATGAGGTCATGTAGTATTAGAAGTTTGTCATCAATAAAATGGAAAACTAGAAGCTTGCAAAAATGAAATGGAATAGAGTCGACATTGTAATAATTAATTTAGCAAAGAAAAGGAAGGATTTAGGTAATGAATTAGTGCGCAAATTGGAAACTTACCAATGACTGAATTGTAGGAATAATGCCTCTAGCTTGCAATAACAAGTACACTCAGAAGGTGATTATGCAAGCTCAAGAACGATGCCTGCTAGAGCATCACCCTGTGTTAGTAACATTGTCCATAGTTATTCCATGTAACAGCAATTGGAGACTAGCCACCAGGGAGGATTGATCAATTTCCCTTAGCATTAAAACTGGGCGGAAGAAGCCTATTATATCAAAGTACCTTACCGGCTCATTCCCAAGGTGAAGCAGGAAGGGAAATCAGTAAATTAAGGGAACAAGGAATTATTGGGGATAGCAAATCCCCGTGGGCTTCTCCAATTGCAGCTTTAAAGTAAAAAGGATATCTTCATAAGATTGTGTGATGACTATAGGAAATTGAACATTCAGAAGACAATGCGTTTCCATTGCCCTTGATTGAGAATTACTCATAAGGGTATGGAATAGTAAATATTTCACAATGATTTATTTAAAATCCGATTACTATTAAATACCCAATCAGGAAGACAGTAAAAACAAACTGGTATTTGTAGTCAATGAATATTTATTTCAGTTTAATTTTCATCGACTTTTGAAAACTGCTTTCATCCACTTTCCGAGAGTAACAAGGTAGTCTTAATCTCCCTTAACTTGTCAATATGTTCTTGTTAATGTAAATGACATTACAATAACTGGAAACACAGCAGATGACTACCAAATACATGTAGTATTTTAGAAGCAATCTACCATTATGGTATGTGAATTAACCTTGCAAATTTTTCAATTAGCAATCGAATTTTTACATCACATTATAACCCCAGAAGGTATTCAGTCCTGTCCCTGTAAAGTAGAAGCTATTCAAGAGTTCCACAGGCCAATTACTGCTAAAGAAATAGCTGGGGTTCTGGGGCTTCGCGGGGTATTGCTGTAAATTTATCAGGATGTTTGGAGAAATTGGGAGAACCTTATATACTCTAAAGAAGAAAAAAGTAACAAATTTGGAAGTGGAAGGATAAAAGGTCTGTGCCCATTTGAAAGTTGCTTCAACTAGCGATGAGTTACTCACTTATCATAGATTTGATCGTCAATTTTTGGTGACAACAGATGTGAGCAGCGTAACCATGTATGGTGTGATTTCTAAACGAGACGTTGAGTGTAGAGAGCGACTTATTTGTTTTGCTTCTACTGAGTTGTAAGGTGCAGTGAGAAATTATAGTAGCTTTGATCGAGAGGCATTGCCCATTCCTTGGGTTCTGGAGAGGCATTGCTTCTTTTTATTAGGTCAACAGATTCAGTTGTAAACTGATCATCCCCTTACATGATTTATTTGACATAGGAGATTTAACTTCTAGACAGGCTAGGTGGATAGAAAGATTTGTATAATTTTATATAAGAGGTTTTGACCACATAGAGGGTAAAGCTAACAAAGTAGCTGTTGTTTTCAGAGGTGTAATGATATAAGTAACTACTAGGTCACACAGGAGAAAGGAAGAATAAGTCCAGAAAATGGAATCGGTCACAAAATGGTTATAGATGGAAAACAGGAAGGCACTTGCAAAGACCATTCAGAAAATGGGAACTGTATGTCTGCATGGCGATGGGAAAAGAGAGAGGGAGTCAGCAGGTATGTGAGAGAGAGAGACAGAGAGAGAGACAGAGAGAGAGAGAGAGAGAGAGAGAGAGAGAGGGGGGGAGAGACCAAAGGGAATGTATGTTGGTGGCAGAGGACATGTTTAGGGGTGTCTAGAACGAATGACCTGATGATGCAAGTGTGATTGACTTGGGAGGTTGGAATACAAAGGAAAACTTCAAGAGAGAGAAAAAAAGAGCAATGGGTACAGAAAGAGCGAGCAGTGATTAAAGGAGAATCACAGTGTAAAAGAGAATCACACAGTCACCCATCCTTTCTAAATTTACCACAAGAGAAAGTGTTTGGAGAAGGGTATCATACACTGTGTGTAGGGAAGGTTGAGGTGAATTGTGTGCATGGTTGGTTCTTCCACCTTCTTTAATTAATCGAGTCAACCACATTACAGACATAAGTATGTATACAAGGTATTTGAGGATTGATAGAACATAGTTAGAGAGGTAGCTTGAGTTTAATTACACTATAACGTACAAAGAAATTGATGACCGTTTTCCGTAGATATTACTAAATAAAAGTATAAAGGCCATTTCTTGAGTTGCACATCCTTGGCGCAAAGGCAGTGGGAAGTCCCCAATTACCCCTAAATTCATTTTCAATTACACTTTAGCGTACAAGCTGGAATCCTAATCTATAATAATATTACATGGTGGTTAGTCAAAACACAAATTTCAAGAAAAGAAGTTCTCTGGCGTTATCATTTAATCAGGACCATTTAAAGATGCCAGAATGGGGGTTCATATATACTTATGTACATCAAAGAAACATTGTTCTTTTTGTGCCATTATATGCAATTGAAATATAAACTATGCTCAAGAACGGCTCCTTTTTTGCCTTGTCTGATAAGAAAAAAAGTCTCTTGAACGGTTCATTCCAGGAAATTTCAGTAAGAAAGGTGGCATTTGACCTTAATACTTAATTAAGTCAGAAATCTTCACACCTAAATCGGTAAAATAAATTTGTAAAACAAAATAATGTTGTTCAGTCTTCACGTATTATTTATAATTATGCTATTGAACAGAAAAATAAATTAAAGATTAACACGATCTGAGACCCATTTCTTTAATACCTCCCCATATACTGGACCTTTGTAATTGAAGGAATAATATCTAGGTATGCACATATGTTCCTAAAGTGTTCATATATGGGAGTTTGATATGGTCTTTGGCTTTCAATAACCTCCCTCTCTATACAATTACAAACACATTCGAGAAGATAGGAAATATTTGCATGCTCTTCAAATATTGTAGAAAGATATTTCGTTTTCATGGTAGCCTTTATAATAAGGTATGCATGACATGTATGGTAAAATTTTATTCATTTTGCAATTAAATCAACGCCTGCAAATTTTCCAAGAACATTTGTTAACCGATCGGGTATTTACAAAACCTACGATTGTCTGTTCTGCTTGTTTCATCTTTACTTTGCCAAGTTATTCTATTTTTTCATTTGCATGGATTTTCCAAATTTTATAGCAGAATAAACACCTTTTGGGAAAAATTTCAGATGTACTATTTAGTATTGCATAACTTGACGTACTGGTGTTGGAGTATTGTCACGAAATGTTCTTTTTTTTCGACCATTATTTCAGACATTTTTCAAAGATACAGCGGTGAAGTTCTTGTAACATTTGCAATGATACCCATCTGTATCAGCAGGATTATCTAGTAATGCTTCTATTATGTTCCGGTATTTTAAACTGGGAAAATCTACACGAAAGTATAGTATGTGAACTCCCTTATGGTCTCTAAAAGGGTCCTTAAATGGTAATGCCAGTGAATTTCTTTTTGTGAGTTTTATGTAATGACTCACCACCATATACTAGTATTATAGGATGAGATTCCCACTTGTATGCTAAAGTGTAATTGAATGTGAATGGGAGAGGGGATTGGGGGCAGTCCTTGCCTTAACGTCAGGATTGTGCAACTCCAAGGAATGGTCTTTCTCTGTTACTAATATCTATCAAAAATTATCTTCAATCTTTTTGTATGAAATAGCATAATTAAATTCAAGATAGCTCCCAGTCTATTAAGGAGGGTAGGTGAATATTTCTTTTGGTTAGTAATGAGAAAATCATTCGAAATTTATATAAAATGTTGTCATGCTTGAAAGAAAAAAAAAAAAAAAAAAAAAAAAAAAAAAACACTGTACCAGACGCCAGAAAGTAGAGTAGCCTGTGGTTCCTGAAAAGTTTTATAGGGTACACATGCTTGTGGTAGGACCTTTTCCTAATGGCATAACCCCATATTAGTACATATGTGTATTTATGGATACTTTTACTCGTTGCACACATACATACACAGTGTATGTGGATAAAAGAGCAAATTCATTAGCCAAGGCCCTGTGCTCTTTATTTACTTGGTTTAGTTGCCAGAAAACATTAATCCGTGAAAATGGTCAAGAATTCATAAATAAGGTGAAGAAAGCGGTCACGGACATAAGGAAATTTGAACACTTTCCAACACCTAATGACAGTAGAATCCCGTAATAGGGATGTTATGAGAATTTTACTCTACATAGTACCCGGTAACCCTGTAATTGGCACACCATGCATCTCACAGCTGATATAGCTTTGAAAATTTTATACAATGCATTGCTAAGATATATGCCTTTCTTTTTAGTGTATGGACAGGATCCTGTATTACCATATACGGCCTAGATAAATCTGTAATCATTGCCAAATAACTCAAAGAAATAGTATCATGTGTATTTGTTACATCTGTTACGGAGTGTAATGAGCACCCCTGAAAAGGTTTTGAAAAGAGTTAATAAAAAAAGCTCAAAGTGTGATGGACAGTTCACAACTACACCGATTAAGGTACTAGCAGGTGACCGTGTGTATTTGAAAAGATTTACAACCAGGGAAGCCCAAACTAGAGCCAGCGTATTTGGGTCAGGACTAAGTAAAGATTGTAAAGTCTAAACAGTTGTCATACAAGATATTATTAGTGGTTTAATGTCTGAACACCACCAGGTACACATACCTGTGGTTCTGGAAGATGCAATTTTCAAAAGTATCAATCAAGCTGTTCTGTCACATCCCTGCATGTGCAACATTCCGATAGTTAATGAGTAGAGATTTTTTTTTCTGAACAGACCTCATTTCTTCTTTTAACATGTGTTACTCGATAAATCTGGTTATAAAGATTGTGCTATTGTGTGTACTTAATATAGTGATAAGTTCCGTGACAGTATTAGTCTCTAAAACTACGTATGATATACTACTTGTGAGAACTTGATACATGCCAAATTATGAGGACGGGTGTGTTCGGTGAGGGGGATGCCATATTAATGAGATATTCGTGGGGTTCCTGGGAGTGGGGACCGGGCTGGTTCCCGAAGAGCAAGTAGCTATGGGAATAAAGTTTAGCCTTGGAGCGAGGCAGGGTTTGAGATTGTGTAGGTATGATACCTTGTTCATAGTTGTTGTTATTATGAATTTCTCGGGCAACAGAAAGTAACCACCGAAACCAACAATAATTACAAGTGCAAGAGTAGTGGTAACTTTGATAAGGATGACCATGGAGGGTGGTATGTGTTGCAAAATAATGACATAAAATCTAGAAGTGAAAGCAGAACCCATTCCTAATCCTATCCCGCCAGTTCAAGGCCATATTGCCCGAAAAAAAGGGAGGGGGCAATTGTTGATGAGCTTATGTAGTACCAATATTGATATATTTTTTTTTCCTTTTGAGCCTTCTATACTGTAAGTAACTGAGGTCAGAAGAAAAAATGATTGGAGATATATATTAGAAATTGTCTTTTACATATGTATATTGTGGGCTAAAATATTTCATATCTTTTCATAAGGTGCCTGTTTTCGTAGGTTTTCATATATATATATATATATATATATATATATATATATATATATATATATATATATATATATATATATAGTATAAGTGAATATATATACATACATACACACACATATATATACATATATATACATATAGATATATATATATATATATATATATATATATATATATATATATATATATATATATATATATATATATATATATATATATATATATATATATATATATACACACACACACACACACAACT
Source organism: Palaemon carinicauda (assembly GCF_036898095.1). Classification (NCBI taxonomy): domain Eukaryota; kingdom Metazoa; phylum Arthropoda; class Malacostraca; order Decapoda; family Palaemonidae; genus Palaemon; species Palaemon carinicauda. The sequence continues at coordinate 31,610,743 of NC_090752.1, forward strand.
TGTTCGGACCGAAAATGTACGACTTTTCACGCTGGACGTCAACATCGGACCCATTTCCTAAATCTTCCATAACATTTCCGGAAAAAAAAACGAATGAAGTCAGCAAATCAAGACATCTACATAACGCGTAGGGATACATGCGAATTATGGGTCTCTCTTCGTCTACTGTGCCGAGATGATGATATGTACAGAGATCTTTCTTCATATTTACTGACTGGTGCTATTAATAGTAATGTCACTCACTCCGAGAAATTACGTAATATATTAGAGAGGCTCATACGAAGTAGTACTTGGAATAATTTAGGATTCGAAAATAACCTTTTGAATTTATCGATCCGTCCACTTACAGTTAATGAGCAGACATAGCTCTGAACCTAGGAATCTCTTTTGCCATGAAACCCGGACAGGAAAGTCCTTTTGATTATGTGGTGGCCTTTGATAAGCTTTCCTCTAAAGATAATTTTGAAAAATAAAGAAATTCATCTAAAAGGAATTTTATTGAATGCCTTAGAACGAAATAACAGTAAAAATCCACTTCCCAGATGGTTTCATAAAGAAATATTTTCATTACGCAAAACTGATAATATCATCATCACCAAATCGAATAAAAACGGCAGATGTTATTCTAGATAAAGAGGCGTATGTCAACAAAGTTCGACAGCTTTTATATGACGACACTACGTATGAAAAATTAACGAAAGACCACCGTAACTCTATTGCTCCGGAATTTTTCAAGTCAGTGAAAAAATTGGAAACAATAAAAAAGACATCGGGGTTTTGGAAAAGTTCAAAGTTATGAACCCTCCATCAGCATATTTCTACGGCCTCCCAAAAACTCACATATATACATATATAAATCCCTTGCGCATAATCGTCTCATACAAACGGTAATTTATGTATAATATATCAAAATGATTAGCAGACTTGTTGTCTCCCTTTCTAGGGAGTTTTTCTTCTGCTCATATCAAGCATTCAGAAGACAGTATACAGAAATTCATCTGATTAAAGATCCTGGTAAGCAATGTAAAACTCTTGAAAATCTTGACGTGGAATCACTTTTTATAAAGGTCCTGATCAATGATGTGTTAGGTATCCTGAGTGAAACTTAATCTCCTATGAAGATCAATTCCCCTTGGTGTGTGGCAAATAACGTATTCACTTTCAATAATAACTTTTACAAAAGAAAAATTTGGTTGTAGTATGATCAGCCGTTATCCCCACTTTTAGCCAATCTGTACATGGAGTACTCTGAAACACAAATTTCAACAGCGAAAATGGTTTTGCAGCGCTATGTTAATGATATTTTCAAGAATTGGGATGATAGATGGGGAAATTTTGATATAATTTTCAATAATCTAAATTCCCTAGTCCCTAGTATTGAATTTAAAACCGAATTGGGAAAAGATGGAAATTTACTATTTTGGACATATCAATTATAAGGGAATCGTCAGGGTACAACTTCACTGTGTATAGAAAACCAACTTTCTTGATATCTATTTCTTAGAGGCCTGAGAACCTGTCTCCAAGCCTACATAAGTAAAGAATTTGAAATCATTCGTTAATAAGTCGCCCAACTATTCTACCCCACGTATGTCATAGAAAAGGCCATCAACAAAGCCAACACAATATATTATAAAGATCATGATGTTAGCAACCAAAGAGATTTTAAAAATAAGATAAAACTTCCATATATAGAAGGTATCAAAAATATAACAATAATAAAAATGAGAACCCCTTTGTTTCTTCATATCCCAAGAGCATAGGAAGCGCCCTTATTAATGTTTATCAAAATAAGAGAGATAAAGAATCCGGAGTTTATAAAGTACCATGAGGAGATTGTGAAACAGTCTACGTTGCACAAACGGGCCGTTCTCTATCTCCAAGATTATCCGAACATAAAAGATCTGTTGGGTATGGCTTTGAAAACTCTGGGATTTTCGTTCACCTTATAGATTTGGGGCATTAGATAACTAGAGTGAGTCATCTTTGCTATTTAAAAGTATCTGCCCGTACAAAAGGAGAATCCTAGAATCAGCCATCATAAATCAAACTAACACAATGAACTCATCCGGCGGGCAATAGGAAGCTGACATGTGACATCTTTCTCAACTCGATTATAAAAAAAGATAATCCACCGAGACCGACCACCAGATATGCTTCAAAGGTCAAGACATCCTCCGAGCGGCTTAAGAATATGGAGACGCACTTGGATGGAGTTAAATTGGGCTAATCTTTATAGCACTTAATACAACCTTAAAACAATTG
>NC_090752.1:31618007-31628007 GCF_036898095.1 Palaemon carinicauda
ACTAACAAGAAACAAAGCAGAAAAAGTTAGAAAGGTTAATGGAGTGGTGGTTAGGAATGGAAGGATAGATACAGTTAAGGAATATGAATACGTAGGAGAATGGTACTCAGAAAAGGGAAACCAGAGTCTTAGCATAAGTAAAAGAGAAGCAAAAATGGAATTCATAGTGCAAGAAGTTAGGAAGTATGGAGACCCTACACTGTTAGAAAAAGAACCCATAAATTTAATCGAAAATTCTCCGAAAAATTATACTATTCTCAACCGTATTTCAGTAAAATACAGGCAACCGTAATTTTACCTTACTATGTTTTTATCTTTTACGGGTTGGTGATCGTAATATCACTGCTTTACGTCAATGTATACGTTTTTAAAACGGTAAAAATCCTGGCATAAATGTTGCCAGAAATTTACCGTTTTTTTTTTTTTTTTTTTTTTTTTTTTTTTTTTTTTTTTTTTTTTTTTTTTTTTTTTCATAGCTTGTGATAATAAACATTTTTGAAACAGTAGTAGTACCTTGAAATATTTAGTTATGGGTGTAATAAAAGAAAAATTAAATTAAATAATTCTAGGGGATACAGTGCAAACAAAGTTTTAAGAGGAACCACAACTTATGGAGGGGTAAATAGCAGAACACAGGAATATGGCCAGTTGAGAATAGAACAGAGTAAAAAAGGTGATGTTTTTTCCTAACATCATATCATCAAATGATAAAAGACTAGTTAAGGAAATAGTGGAAAACCAAATAAGGAAACCATATGGAGAATGCTGAGAAAAAAGTATTATAGAAATATAAAAAAAGAAAAATATATATATATATATATATATATATATATATATATATATATATATATATATATATATATATATATATATATCAAAATTGAAGAAGTAACAATGTATAAACAACAGAAACTCAAAAAAGAAATAAAAAGTGAACTGACAAATGAAATTAAAAGAAAAATATAGGAAAAGAAAGTTGAAATGACCAAACTGGGGTTTGTAAATAATAATGGCAGAAGAGATTGCATAGAACTTAACACTAAAGGAAGTTATGAAAAGAATGTTGAATATGATACATTTAAAAGAAAATTATAGAAACCGGAATGAAAAGGATAGGCTTTGTGTGTTGTGTAGTGAGGCAGATGATACAAATGAGCATATGTTTAGCTGTAATATATTAAGGAAATTTAGAAGCAATAGCATAGGACTAGGGAAGATAGAAACACCAACTAAAGAAGTTGCCCGATATATTAGACAGGCTCTGTATGTTATAGAGGTAAAAATACGCAAGCTGTCTTGTATGTGTGGAAGGTAGCTAATGACAATGAGCTTTCTGGAGCAAGTTAATATTTTGCCGTAAAAACTGTAAAAATCCTGGAACAAATGTTGCCAGGTATTTACCGCTTTAAAAACGGATATATTGACACAAAGGACTGATATTACGGTCACCAATCCGCCTGTATTTTACTAAAATACGGCTGAGAACAGGTTATTTTTAGTACCGAGAGAACAGTATATTTTTAGTACTGAAATACGGCAGAAAACAGTATATTTTTAAGGAGAACTTCAGATTAAGAATACTTTATATATATATATATATATATATATATATATATATATATATATATATATATATATATATATATATACATATATATATATATATATATATATATATATATATATATATATATATATATATATATATATATATATGTATGTATATATATATATATATATATATGTATATATATATATATATGTATATATATATATATATATATATATATATATATATATATATATATATATATATGTATATATATATATATATATATATATATATATATATATATATATATATATATATATATATATATATATATATATAGCGTACGCCTCCAGTTGTGTCCCTACAATTATTATTGGGAAGAGAGCAACAAGGAACCTGGAACCTGTTCCTACTATTACTAGCACTGTTAATAGTAATAATGTCCCTAACAATCATATTTGTATGTACTTTATATACAAAATGTTGCCTATTATTTCAAGAAAAGGGCATTTCATTAGCCACTCCCCCTAAAAAACAAAGAGAGAGAATAGCGTCCAAGGTAGCTTGAAAATGTATATAAAAACTATATCATTACCTCCAAATATATAGCAGATTCTCTACAGGATTTGCTCGTTTATTTATTACAAAAAAACAGAAAACAAAAGTAAAACTTCTAAACAGCGTGAAATATCTCCTTCAAAAACTTCAGCTATTTTCTTTTTCTCTTTTTTTTCTTTTACTCCTGTCGTCTGAAGACACACCGCTCTATGATTTTTCTGTCCGTTTATTCATCGTGCCTTTTTCTTTTCCCGTTTCCTCCTTGTTAGATAGACTTTTTAAAGGCAAAGTTTTGGAGGATTTAGGAAAAGCAGAAGAGCTAGGGTCCAATTAGTTTTATTTTCTTAGTGGAAGCTACTCGACTTCAAGGATACCGTTGTGAACGAATGAAGTTAGGTTCTACTAAAGTCTAGAACCTAATCTATGAATTCTTCAATCTTAACAGAGCGAAGAAATTACTTTTTCAGTTCAAAAGGGAAATACAGAGAATATTATCGCGATGAAATGACTTCGCCCGTTCAAAAGGGAAATGCAGACGATATTACAGTGATGAAAATACTTTGGCTGTTCAAAGGGGAATTACAGAGGATATTACAGTGATGAAATGCCTTTGTTAGTTCAAAGGGGGAAATACAAAAGATATTACAGCGATGAAATGAACGACCGTTGAGAAGGGAAATACAGAGGATATTACAACGACAAAATGACTTTGTCCGTTCAAAAAGCAATGAAAAAGAAATTCCGTTTAAAACAGAATTACGGAGGATATTATTATTATTATTTTCATAATAAGCCCAACGGCTCCAACATGGAAAAATAGCCCAGTGAGGAAAGGAAACAAGGAAGTAAATAAACGATATAAGAAGTAATGAACAATTAAAATAAAATATTCTAAAAAACATTAACAACATTAAAACAGATAATTCATTTATAACTATAAAAAGACCTATGTCAGCCTGTTCAATATTAAAACATTTGCTACAATTTTGAAGTTTTGAAGTTCTACTGATATGACTTTGTACATTCAAAAGGAAACTACAAAGGATATTACAGCGATGAAACGACTTTGTCCGTTCAAACAGGAATTACGGAAGATTAAGTTATGGAGTGACGGTCAGTTTAAAAAATGATTGCAAAAGATAATAAAGTGATAAAATTAACTTGTCAGTTCTAAAATGATTTATAGAAGGCACGGAAGTTGTGAAATGATTATCCGTTCAAAAGGAATTAAGAGAGGAAAGATATTAAAGCGATGAAATGAATTTGTCCTTTCGAAAAAGAATTAGAGAGGATAATAAAAAGGAAAATATCTAATCTACATGCAGTTGGTGTCTAAAAGAAAAGGACAACGACAAAATGTCACAATATTGTTAATATAAATAATTAGAGCATTCACAGGAAACAAGGAAAAAGGAATGAATCCCAGCTGGAGAGAGAATAATATACAAAACTGAACAAACCAACAAAGAAATGTATGTAAACACAAATTAGCTGTACCGAAGATCAAGGAAGAAAAAATATGTGTCCGATATGGATATCCTAGATATTCCATGAGCCTACCCTTTAGTTCAAACAAGCAAATGTGTAATGAATGATCTTTGGGAAGATTTCTACATTTGCTCAACGTTAAAATAAACTGGTGTGAGAGCGAGAGTCACAAGGAGTTTGATTTTGGATGTCTCAAAGATTTTTTATTTCATCCTTGGAGACTCCATTTGCTTTTTGGTAGAACGATTTACTTCAATCATCTAGAGAGTTTGTATCATCTTGTCTTACTTATTCTCAAAGTCTTTTACTACGTTACTGTTTACTACATCCGTGAAAGTGTATTCATTATACTTGCTATATTGTATATAAAGAAATTTCCACATTGATTGGTGTTGTATCTTTTAAATTCCATTTTATATCCGTTACCTCTGGACTGATTTGTGCTAAGCGTGAAAAGATTGTTGTAATCTACATTTGTTATTCCTTTAAGAATTTCGAATGCTTCTATTAACTGTCCCCTTATTCGTCAAGTTTGTATATCAAATTAGGTCAAACGTTCCATCCTCTGTCTATTTCCAAATTGCCTTAGTGTTGGAACAAAGTTTCCTAGCTTGTACTGCTTCTAGTCTATCTATATCCTTCTAAATACTTGGAACCCAGAATTTGACTCTGCATTCTAGATTGGGTCTTTCTAGTGATGTGTACAGCTGTTGTGCAGTGTCTTTATTTCTGTATTTGAATTGCCTCTTTACGTAACCTATTAGTTTTTGTGCTTTATTTTCAGCTTTTATGCTCTGTTTGGTGAACTTGAATTCCTTGCTGATAAAAATACCGAGAGCTTCTTCCTGGTCCACATTTTCTATTTCATCATCCAGCAGTGAGCAATCTGATTGTGGGTTACTACACCCTATGTGTATGACTTTACACTTCCCACAGTTGAAAGGCATTTGCCATTTTCTGGACCATTCTCCTAGCTTCATTGAGTCCTCTCTTAAGGCTTCAGAGCTTGCAGCATGTATGCCTAGTTTAGTATCGTTGGAAAACTTTGCTATTTTACTAATTAATCCTAAATCAATGTCTTTGATGTAGATTAGAAATAACCATGGGTTAAGTACGGGTACTTGGGGTACTCCTCTTGCAACAGCTGCCCCCTTTGAATCTTCTCCATTGATTACAACTCTGTTTTCTGTTTGTTAGCCAATCATCGATCCGTGGAGCTGGCTCGTCAATGAGGCCTAGTGCTCTAATTTTGATCATTAATTTTTGTATGAGGAACTTTGTCAACAGCCTTTTGAAAGTCTAGGTATAAGATGTCTATTGCACTGCTTTTGTCATAAATGCTGAACGTGTTGTAGAAAAATTCTAACAGATTTGTCACACATGATCTCTTTTGTCTAAAACTATGTTGGTTGTCTTTCAGAAGATTGTTTTTCTCTCTTTGTTCTACTATTAAATCTACTATAATTGATTAAAAAAACATGCAAGGTACTGAAGTTAGACACACAGGTCTGTAGTTACCAGGTTCTTCTTTTGGTCCCTTCTTATAGATTGGAAGGACACTGCTAGTTTCCATCCTTGTGGTGTCTTTCTTTCGTTGGCTGTCTTTCAAATCAATTTATAAGTGTGGGGTTATCTCTTCTTCTAGTTCTATAATCTCTCTTGGGTGAATATCATCTGGACCTCATGCCTTAGACTTACAGAGTCCTTTTATTTTATTTTTGACTTCATCCATTGTAAAGGTGATTATATTTAATGGTTGGGGCCCTTCATATTTGATAGCTGGTTCGGGGAGGGTCGTTGATTCTTCCCAAGTGAATACAGTTGGGAAATGTGCATTCATCATTTCGGCTTTTTCCAAATCATTTGTTATAAGATGATCCTCCAAATCTCTTGATGGGCCAATGTTGTTTTCGACTGATTTTCAACTGTTTACATGATGCAAAAAATTCTTAGACGTTTCCTTTACTAGTTGAAGCCATTCTTCTCTAACTAGTTTATCTACTTTTCGGGTTACCTTCTTGTGCTCAGAAATTTCATGTGGACCCATTGATTTATGTTTCCTGACTCTACTTTTTATTTCATTGGCTATTTCTCTGTTGAACCACATATGTTGTGGAGTTTCATTTGGTAAAATTTTCCTATGCGGTATACATTTAGTCCTTTTTTCTTTATATATTTCTACAAAAGGGTCCCGCTGTATATCTATGTTTCCTGTTTCGTCGTATTCTAAATTCTTGGTGTATTCCTCCAGTTTTCGCCAGTTACTCCGTCTATGATCTAGTTTTTTTATAATATTCTTTTCTTTTAGATGAGAAATATTTACCTGAATCCTAACTATTCTGTGGTCACTTTTGCCAATATTTTCGTCAACTGAAACATTGGATACTAAATCTTCTGTTGTTAGCACAATATCGTCTCCCCTAGTTAGTTTAACGACCATTGATGGAGGAATTCATTGTTGACAAATTCTAGTAGGAATTAATTGTTGGCAAATTCTAATAGCCTATGTCCCTCTGTATTTGATGTAAAATTTCTAGTGTCCCAGCTTACTGCTGCATTGCAGTCTCCCATTAGGACAGCTAGATTACTGTTAACTTTTTGCCCAAGTTGTCTATACAACTCTTTGTTCGGTTCTTGTGTGTTTGATGTGGTGGTTTATGTATTACTAGTATGGACATGTTATTTTCTGTCTTGTTGATATTTGTACCTGTCACTTCCCATTACGTTTCTAATTCAATTGCTATGGTGTGTAGGTGATTTTTAATAAAGAGCATTACCCCTTCACATTTTTGATAAGGCGATTCTTCTTGAAAAGCTTTAAACCTGGGATTTCATATTCTCCGAAAAAAATCCTTCGTTTTTTCTTGAATGCAGGTCTCGGTAATGCCTATTACATCTAGTTCTCAATAGCTATCACTGCCCTGAAGTTTTCCATTGTGTGTCTAACTGACTGAGCATTGAATTGTGCCACTCTGAGGAAATATTCTATCGTTTTTCTCTTCCTCTGTGGCTTTGATAGTTTCCTTGATTTACTAGTGTTCTAGTTTTAGTTTTATCTGGATTATCCTAATTTTCTGCCAAATTTCCTATTTGTTGTTGGTGGATTTTCTAAGGGACTAGTTTGCTCATGTTCTACTGTGTCTAAGTAATTGTACAGGCTGAGATTAAGTTGGTTTCTTGCCTTCTTCACTAAAGTGTATTACGCTCACTAAAGTGTATTACGTCTCTTTAGTATAATTTTCTCTTGCTGTAGAAAATGTCCCAGAGATCTATAAATCTAACTTTCTTTTTATCTGGTATGTGGACTTAAGCCTTTCATTTATCCCTATGGCCTTACTAAGAGTGAAGTACCTGACATTGAGTCTTAGGAGGAATTATTTGGTTTTTCTTCTAGCAGTTTCAACATTTTTTTTTTTTTTTTTTTTTTTTACCAAAGGTTTTGTTTGGCCAGCAATATCCTTTCTTAGGAATGAACAATAATAATGGTCTTGACCTCTACTATTTTTTTACGAGCTAGAAATTTTACTTTCTGTGCGTTGGCACCTGGGTAGGACCTGATCTTTCTCCTCTTTTTGAGTCCAAAGTGCTCCCGTTGGTCCTTTACCATAGTCTCTCATGAGGCCCTTGTTTTCAAACTCAAAACAGTTGAGAGTGGGTGGGTCGTTTCTTAGCATTATTATTGAATTTTTAAGTAGTAGATCTCAAAGAGCTGTTGTTGATGGGCATCATATTCGGTATAGGAATGTGATATCTGGTGTTCCAAAGGGTAGTGTTCGTGGCCCATTACTTTTCATACTATATGCATACATGTATATGCATACATATATATGCACACATATATATGCATACATATGTATATGCACACATATGCACATATATATATATATATATATATATATATATATATATATATATATATATATATATATATATATATATATATATTGATGGGTTGCATACACAAGTGTAGTATATTTGACAATAAAGCGGAAGCGTTCACGTATTTCGACTTCCCCAGTACACGCAATGGCGTTATCACAGAATAATTTTTGGAGCAAGCACGCTCTCATGCCCCTTTTTGCATGTTTAGGTCCGCTCTAATGATGTTCTTTGGTATGTTGTTCCCTATTCAGAGTGAAAGGATCTATCAAAATCTCGCTTCTTTTACAAGATTCAATTTACTGATGCGTATGCTTTTGCTGGTTTGAATTTGCAACTTCAGAAAAAGTTGTGTTCACCTTTTAGTGAAGAGAAATGTGTGAGAGAGAGAGAGAGAGAGAGAGAGAGAGAGAGAGAGAGAGAGAGATGCCATGTATTCCGTTCATATGCGCGCATCGAAAACACTGAATAGTAAAAGCGTAGTTTTCAACTTTTCCTTTGAAAGGCTTCATCTGCAAAGGTCAAACGTGTGCTTCAGAGCTCTCTCTCTCTCTCTCTCTCTCTCTCTCTCTCTCTCTCTCTCTCTCTCTCTCTCTCTCTCTCTCTCTCTGAAGTGTGTTTATATATATATATATATATATATATATATATATATATATATATATATATATATATATATATATATATATATATATATATAGTACTGTCATATACTTCACGCCCTCCTATGTCGTCTCTTTTTCACTTTTAATAAAGCAAATTTCATATTAATCCCATTTCATTCTTAACTTGTAAACTCCTCCAGGGCACTTACTAAATACGATCGTGTCCTCTTCTCAATAATGAATAAAAATTTCTTGCCTTTTCGTGTGATATAAAACCCTAATACATATGTTCTAATCTCTACAGCAACGACAGAAAGAACAGACTCATTCAAGATGAAGGCGCCAAGGGGCATACCTCGACAAACTCCTGGAAACGCCACTTCCAACCCCGCAAAGGATCTATTTTTAGATCTTGGGATTTATCGATATTTTCATGAACGTCGTCTCATCGGTGTAGAGAGCAGAACTAATGTCCTGAAGTGGTCTAATTTTAGGTTTCCTTTTCCCCAAATTTTTTTCTTATCCTTTAAATTCACCAGATCAATGGCAAGTTTTTTTTTTTTTATTTTTTTTTTTCCATTCGTTATACCACATATTACCAATCATGAGATTGATTAGGAATTATCAATGCATTTTTGGTATACACTACCTTACAAGCAGACAAGACACGACGGATTACAAGCTTCATTCAGTTTGAGAAAAGTGTAACAACCTCAAAATGAAAGAAAAAACTAATGAATATCAAGAATACCAATACATCAACCCACACCCCCCCCCCCCAAAAAAAAAAAAAAAAAAGCACACAGACAGACATGGAGGATTACAACGACTTCTTCCAATTCAATTTTTGTAACAATCATAAACTAGAAGAATATAAGTATCAGGAACACTAATGTTTCCCGAAATAAACAATAGCAATAGATTTCCATATTGCCTAAACTGAAAAAAAGAATCGCAAATAAAGTCGTACAGTGCTGATAAAAACCAACATAACCGTGCAGACAGTAGCTTCCTTGGGATTTCTTATTAAAGTAATATTAAGCAAAGAATGAGAGCGAAACAAACATTTATCAACACATTACTTTCATGCAACACGCGAAAAAACATAAAATATCTGAAGTCGTTATTTTTATGCTTAAAGCCTTGAAGATGTGAAAACCTTTGAAAAAACTTTTTCTTCATTAGCATATTCGCCGCTAATTAGCAGAAGTTTGCAGAGTTGGGGACAAGTTACTTCGGATTAAGGACTGCTAAAGTATCCTTTTTTTTTTTTTTTTTTTTTTTTTCGTTTTATTGCTGTAATTATCTCTTAAACCGTCACGTAAAATTTCACTTATTATTCTTACAAAATTTATTATTTTGATTATCTTTACCATTGATATTATGAATAGTATTATTGGTTCTTCTGTGGTAGTAGTAGTAGTAGTAGTAGTAGTAGTAGTAGTAGTAGTAGTAGTAGTAGTAGTAGTAGTAGTAGTAGTTATTCCTATTATCGAATGTTAAATTTGAGCATTTTTTTTCACTTTTCAACCATAACTCCTCTGCCTACAACAACAACAACTACTACTACTACTACTACTCTTATCATCATTAGTAGTAGTAGTAGTAGTAATAATAAAGGGAATTATAGTTGAAAGAAAAATACAGTTGAATTTAACATTCCTGAGCGATTCATTTCAAGTTTTTTAGCATCCTGACATCTAAGGTTATTGACGCCGGCATCATTTATTATATACAGAGAATAAAAGAATATTCAATTAAAACCATAAAAGGTAAGATATTATAAAAGTTAATTACCTTTCAAGAGGCCTTGCTTCTGAAATAAATCTAAAAATGCCGCTAGCATTGTACGACACATCATGCCCAAGAATCTTGGCAAGGGTGAACCTGCCATCCTCACCTCCAGCCTCAGATAGAT
>NC_090752.1:31638007-31643348 GCF_036898095.1 Palaemon carinicauda
TGAGAGAATCAGAGCTCATGAGAGAACGATGCTTAGCATGCAGTTAGAGCTGGCCAAGATCCAGCAAAGTAAGAAGTGTGAGAGTACCTGCATCCATGAAGATATTGGGGAAAAGTTTAGCTTTGGGGATGCTCTAAAACTTGTACCTTGTTTTACTGAGGAGAATGTGCCTGAATTCTTTAAGGCTTTCGAAAGGGTTGCTTCTAGGTTGTCTTGGCCTAGGGAGGTCTGGACAGTGTTGATTCAATGTCGCTTACTGGGCAAGGCTCAGAAGGTTTATAATGCCATAGAGGAGCAAGTATCTCGGGATTATGAGAAAGTGAAAGCTTTGATATTAAAAGCTTATGATTTGGTTCCCGAGGCCTACAGGCAGAGGTTTAGGAATTTTAACAAAACCCCAAACATGACTTATGTGGAGTTTGCTCGTGTAAAGCAGGAGCAGATTTTGATGATTGGCTCAAGAGTCGCCAAGTAACTACTTTGGGCGCTTTGGAAGAGTTGATTATTGATTGAAGATTTTAAAAAATCGTGTGCTAAAGATTTAAGAGTTCATTTAGAAGACTTGAAAGTGACTTCTTTCCCAGAATTGCTCAGTTGAGTGATGAATATATATTGACCCATAAGGTTGGTACTGAGAACGTCAGGGGTAATTTCCCCTGTGGTAAAGGGTAACTGGGAGAGTAAAAAGAAAGTGTTTGTTAACCAAAATAATTCTAATTTCCAGGCTTACTCTAACTCTAAAGCAAATTCCAATTTTCAGGTCAAAAATCAACCAAACAGTAATCCTAGTGGTAATTTTGTAGATAGGAATTCTGCAAAAACTAATAATGCTCATCCTAGTCGTACTATAACAAGTGGTGTGGGAAGTAGAACCTGTTACTGGTGTAATAAGACAGGACATGTCCAAGCTAATTGTTTTGCTCGTCAGAGGTATTTACAGAGGCAGACTACTTCTCCTATTGCTGGTGAATAATGTTAAGGCTTCTCAACAATCTGTAGAGAATGAAGAAAATGGTAACAAAGGTAATAAAGAGAATGATTCCCCCATGTGACTGTCATTTAATAAGTATATTTGGCCAGGTAAGCTGAGATTTGAGAAGGAAGTTGTAAATATAAAATTTTTGAGGGATACAGGTGCTGCTCGATCTTTATTGTTAAGAAGTAGGTTACCTCTTAACGTGAAGATCGCTAACTATATTATTTTAAGTGGTTTTCCGGACACTGTTGTGTCGGCTCCTGTGGTTGAAGGAGAGATTGACATATTAGGTGTCGTAAAGAATATTAATCTGGCCATTGTTGATAAACTACCTATACCTGGGATAGATGGTATCCTAGGAAATGACTTGTGTAATGTGGAGGGACAAGAATTGTTTCCCATTTTAACTTTAAATAAATTACCCATTGCTGTAACTACTCGCTCCCAGAGGAAAGGGCATAACCTCTTGATGGACGGAGAGGATTTACATTTAGACCCTGTTCAAGTAGATGTAGCAGTAGGAAGGCTCGAGTCAGTAGGAAGTAGTGGTAGTAGTAAGGTAGTTAGAGCATGGAATAGGCTGATTTTATAAAAGCTCAGCATGATGAATTTGATGTGGAAATAACTGAGGGGGATGATATTTCTAAGCCATGTTTTGTATCGGAGAGAGGATTATTGTGTAGATTAAGCCGTTCTGCTCTTATGGAATCCTCAGAGTATCATAAGCAGATTTTGGTACCTAAACAATTCAGAGACGAATTGCTGCAGTTAGCTCATGAGGATCCTTTCTCGGGACACTTTGGGGTAACAAAAACTTTTAAGAGATTAACCAAGCTTTTTTGGTGGCCTAATATGAAAAGGTGTATTAAGCAGTTCTTGCGAACTTGTGTAACATGCCAGGTCATGGGTAAACCTAATCAGGTATTGCGAAAAGCTCCATTAAAACCCATCCCTGTAATTGGTGAACCATTTTCTGAGATTGTCATTGATGTTGTTGGTCCTTTACCTAGAACTCAATCGGGATATATGTACTTATTAACTGTGATGGATAGGGCTTCTCGGTTCCCAGAGGCTTTCCCTCTTAGGAAAGTAACGTCAAAAGCTGTCTGGGAAAAGTTAGTAGAATATTTTTGTCGTTATGGGTTACCTTGTACCATTCAATCAGATTGTGGGTACTAACTTTACTTCCAAGTACTTTAAGGACAGGTGTGCTGAACTGGCCATTCAGCACATCACCAGTGTCCCATACCATCCTGAAAGTCAAGGGGTTGTGGAAAGGTTCCACCAAACCTTAAAAAGTATAATTGGCAAGTACTGTTATCAAAGGGAAAGTAGTTGGGATAAGGAACTACCTTATGCGTTATTTGCAATAAGAACTCATCCAAATGAATCGACTGGTGTTTCTCCTTTCAGATTGGTGTATGGTCATGAGGTTCGAGGTCTTTTAGAAGTGTTATTTGAAGTGTTGATTGGGGGGACGAAAACAAATTCAAAATCTTAATATATTTTTATCTAATTTGAAAAATAAATTGAGTGGTGCCTGGAAGTTTGCCAAAGGTAATCTGGAAGCTTCCCAGGCTAGTATGAAAGCATTCCATGATCGTAAGGCAGTTAGTCGTTCTTTCGAATCTGGAGATCTGGTTCTGGTTTTAGATATGGACCCTGATAGTTTTCTGAAACCCAGATTTAAAGGTCCATGGAAGGTAATAAGAAAGGTGTCTGACTTTAACTACGAATTAGATTCTCCAGGTTCTACTAGGAAGAGTAGAATTTTTCACATTAATAGGTTAAAGAAATATGAAGGTAGAAATCTAAGTCCATTAAATATTGTTTATGAAATGCAATGTCCTCTAGCTACTGTATTTTATGATAACGTTGATGACCATGTACCTGTAGAGAATTTAAGAACTAGGTTTGAGATTTTTAATAAGGCAAATGTTTTGTTGGAACATCTGGATGAAGCCCAGAAGAAAGATTTGTTATGTTTGATAACGGCTTTTCCAAAAGTGTTTAGAGAGGCTCCAGGGCTTACTTCATGGCTTGAACATGATGTTGAGGTTGGTAATGCTCTTCCAGTAAAGCAGGCTCCTTACCGCCTGAACCCAGAAAAAGCCAAAGTAGTCGAGAAGGAGGTACAGTATATGCTGGACCACAATCTTATTCAACCCAGTTCAAGTCCTTGGAGTT
Source organism: Palaemon carinicauda (assembly GCF_036898095.1). Taxonomy (NCBI): domain Eukaryota; kingdom Metazoa; phylum Arthropoda; class Malacostraca; order Decapoda; family Palaemonidae; genus Palaemon; species Palaemon carinicauda. Next base: position 31,641,171 of record NC_090752.1, read on the forward strand.
CTCCTATTGTTCTGGTAAAGAAACCTGATGGTAATTATAGAATGTGTGTTGACTACCGTAGGGTTAATCAGGTAACAAAGAGTGACAGTTTCCCTCTTCCCCGGATTGACGATTTAATAGACCGAATAGGTAATGCCAAATTTGTAACGAAATTAGACTTATTGAAGGGTTATTGGCAGGTGCCATTGTCTCACAGGGCCCGTGAGATTTCGGCATTTGTCACCCCCAATGGGTTATATGAGTGTAAGGTGATGCCTTTTGGTTTGAAAAACGCAGCCTGTACGTTCCAGCGCCTTATGAATAGAGTGATATGCGGGCTGGAGGGTACCGAAATATATATTGACGACTTGGTGGTATATAGTCAGGACTGGAAAACCCATGTTGAAAGGTTAAGAAAACTCTTTCAGGTTTTACGAAAGGCTGGTTTGGTTGTAAACATCGATAAGTGTGAGTTTGGTAAGGCTGTAGTGACTTATCTGGGTCATGAAGTTGGTTTGGGGAAGGTTGCTCCTAAACATGCTAATATTGAGGTTATAGCCAACCTTCCTCAGCCGCGTAATGTCCGTGATGTCCGCAAAGTTCTTGGCATGTTAGGGTATTACAGGAGGTTCCTGAAGAATTTTGCTGACATCGCCCAGCCTTTAACTAATCTATTGAAAAAGAACACTAAGTTTTTGTGGAGTACAGAATGTGAAAAAGCATTTTCTAATTTGAAATCGGTATTAGTCTCGGAACCAATTCTTAGCTCTCCCAATTTTAATAAACCTTTTATTTTGGCGGTGGATGCCAGTGACGTGGGTGTTGGAGGAGTTCTGTTTCAGAGAGATGATGAGGGGGAAATGCACCCTGTATCTTATTTCAGTAAAAAGTTACTCCCGGCTGAAAGAAGGTATTCCACCATAGAAAAGGAAGCTTTGGCTCTGGTGAAGAGCGTAACCCATTTTTCTATTTACTTATCTAGTTCTCTCCAGGTTGAAGTGTTGACGGACCATAACCCGTTGGTATTTATAAATAAGATGAAGGGAGCGAATCAAAGAATTCTGCGATGGGCACTTCTCCTTCAGGAATATAACCTGGTCTTTCAGCATATAAAAGGAGTGGACAACAAGATCCCCGATGCACTTTCTAGGATGTGAAGTGTGGGCTGCTGTGCCGTTCCTGATTTTTTTTATTTTCTTTTCAGATGATGTATAGGCTATTAATGTATTCTAAGGTTGTTTTTTTTTTGTGCAATCCCGGAGTTCCCTGTTTTTTTTTTTTTTTTTTTGGTGGGGGGTATCCAGTTAGGTTAAGTAGTCTTAGTGTAAGTGTTTTGATTGGTCATGTTTACTTTCTTATTTTCGTATTAAGGTTAAAAAAAAAAAAAAAATATTTTTTCCTGTTCAGTCAAATTAATTTTTTTTTTTTTCGTTGAAGGAGGAAGGTGTCAGGCAGTAACGTAATTTTAAAGTAAAATTTTGTTGTTTTGCCTTTTTGCACTGATGGCTTTCATTTTTATTTTGTTTACAATTTTGTAAAGCTAAATTAAGTATTTTGCTGTTGGTTTTACCTTAGTACATATATTTTGGTTGAATGTAGTGTTTAATTTGCTTTGGTCTAAAAGTAATGTTTAATTTGCTTTGGTTGAAAAAGCTTAAGTTTTGTGGCGCCATCTATTGAGTGCATTTTGAAGTGCGGCCTTCCTCAGTATTTTTACTTCCTTGGCAAATTTTTAACTCTTTTATTTTTCTTTGTGGTGACTGGGAGTGTTGTAAGGAGAGGTGACTTGTGACTCTCCTAAAGTATTCTCGAGAGTCGAGTTCAAGGCCGTTGAAGACTCTGGAGCTGCTGATCTGCTTTTGTGGATTATATATACAATTTGTCATTGAGCTGCTTCTTAATGTGGAAGGCAGTTTACCTGTGAAGCTACGTGCGAGAACAAGACTTGCAACTGTGATTCAAGTGTTCTACTGCTTAACCTGGACATTGGCAGTTTTATGTAGAGCAGGGCTCGAGAGCCTTTTTCATCTTGGATGGATATATCTACTGTATCAGCACCAGAGTGGTCTTGTTGGAGCAAGTAGGGAGGCTTCTCTCAGGTAAGAGGAACATCCCCTGTATTTTGTCGAGCCATAGACTGAAAGTGAATATCCACCAACGGTTGTGAAGGGCTGTTCTACTGATGAGAGTAACTACTTG
>NC_090752.1:31648848-31656348 GCF_036898095.1 Palaemon carinicauda
ATGAAAGGCTTAAGTCCACATACCAGATAAAAAGAAAGTTAGATTTATAGATCTCTGGGACATTTTCTACAGCAAGAGAAAATTATACTAAAGAGACGCAATACACTTTAGTGAAGAAGGCAAGAAACCAACTTAATCTCAGCCTGTACAATTACTTAGACACAGTAGAACATGAGCAAACTAGTCCCTTAGAAAATCCACCAACAACAAATAGGAAATTTGGCAGAAAAATAGGATAATCCAGATAAAACTAAAATTAGAACACTAGTAAATCAAGGAAACTATCAAAGCCACAGAGGAAGAGAAAAACGATAGAATATTTCCTCAGAGTGGCACAATTCAATGCTCAGTCAGTTAGACACACAATGGAAAACTTCAGGGCAGTGATAGCTATTGAGAACTAGATGTAATAGGCATTACCGAGACCTGCATTCAAGAAAAAACGAAGGATTTTTTCGGAGAATATGAAATCCCAGGTTTAAAGCTTTTCAAGAAGAATCGCCTTATCAAAAATGTGAAGGGGTAATGCTCTATATTAAAAATTACCTAAACACCATAGCAATTGAATTAGAAACGTAATGGGAAGTGACAGGTACAAATATCAACAAGACAGAAAATAACATGTCCATACTAGTAATACATAAACCACCACATCAAACACACAAGAACCGAACAAAGAGTTGTATAGACAACTTGGGCAAAAAGTTAACAGTAAGCTAGCTGTCCTAATGGGAGACTGCAATGCAGCAGTAAGCTGGGACACTAGAAATTTTACATCAAATACAGAGGGACATAGGCTATTAGAATTTGCCAACAATTAATTCCTACTAGAATTTGTCAACAATGAATTCCTCCATCAATGGTCGTTAAACTAACTAGGGGAGACGATATTGTGCTAACAACAGAAGATTTAGTATCCAATGTTTCAGTTGACGAAAATATTGGCAAAAGTGACCACAGAATAGTTAGGATTCAGGTAAATATTTCTCATCTAAAAGAAAAGAATATTATAAAAAAGCTAGATCATAGACGGAGTAACTGGCGAAAACTGGAGGAATACACCAAGAATTTAGAATACGACGAAACAGGAAACATAGATATACAGCGGGACCCTTTTGTAGAAATATATAAAGAAAAAAGGACTAAATGTATACCGCATAGGAAAATTTTACCAAATGAAACTCCACAACATAAGTGGTTCAACAGAGAAATAGCCAATGAAATAAAAAGTAGAGACAGGAAACATAAATCAATGGGTCCACATGAAATTTCTGAGCACAAGAAGGTAACCCGAAAAGTAGATAAACTAGTTAGAGAAGAATGGCTTCAACTAGTAAAGGAAACGTCTAAGAATTTTTTGCATCATGTAAACAGTTGAAAATCAGTCGAAAACAACATTGGCCCATCAAGAGATTTGGAGGATCATCTTATAACAAATGATTTGGAAAAAGCCGAAATGATGAATGCACATTTCCCAACTGTATTCACTTGGGAAGAATCAACGACCCTCCCCGAACCAGCTATCAAATATGAAGGGCCCCAACCATTAAATATAATCACCTTTACAATGGATGAAGTCAAAAATAAAATAAAAGGACTCTGTAAGTCTAAGGCATGAGGTCTAGATGATATTCATCCAAGAGAGATTATAGAACTAGAAGAAGAGATAACCCCACACTTATAAATTGATTTGAAAGACAGCCAACGAAAGAAAGACACCACAAGGATGGAAACTAGCAGTGTCCTTCCAATCTATAAGAAGGGACCAAAAGAAGAACCTGGTAACTACAGACCTGTGTGTCTAACTTCAGTGCCTTGCATGATTTTTTAATCAATTATAGTAGATTTAATAGTAGAACAAAGAGAGAAAAACAATCTTCTGAAAGACAACCAACATAGTTTTAGACAAAAGAGATCATGTGTGACAAATCTGTTAGAATTTTTCTACAACACGTTTAGCATTTATGACAAAAGCAGTGCAATAGACATCTTATACCTAGACTTTCAAAAGGCTGTTGACAAAGTTCCTCATACAAAAATTAATGATCAAAATTAGAGCACTAGGCCTCATTGACGAGCCAGCTCCACGGATCGATGATTGGCTAACAAACAGAAAACAGAGTTGTAATCAATGGAGAAGATTCAAAGGGGGCAGCTGTTGCAAGAGGAGTACCCCAAGTACCCGTACTTAACCCATGGTTATCTCTAATCTACATCAAAGACATTGATTTAGGATTAACTAGTAAAATAGCAAAGTTTTCCAACGATACTAAACTAGGCATACATGCTGCAAACTCTGAAGCCTTAAGAGAGGACTCAATGAAGCTAGGAGAATGGTCCAGAAAATGGCAAATGCCTTTCAACTGTGGGAAGTGCAAAGTCGTACACATAGGGTGTAGTAACCCACAATCAGATTGCTCACTGCTGGATGATGAAATAGAAAATGTGGACCAGGAAGAAGCTCTCGGTATTTTTATCAGCAAGGAATTCAAGTTCACCAAACAGAGCATAAAAGCTGAAAATAAAGCACAAAAACTAATAGGTTACATAAAGAGGCAATTCAAATACAGAAATAAAGACACTGCACAACAGCTGTACACATCACTAGAAAGACCCAATCTAGAATGCAGAGTCAAATTCTGGGTTCCAAGTATTTAGAAGGATATAGATAGACTAGAAGCAGTACAAGCTAGGAAACTTTGTTCCAACACTAAGGCAATTTGGAAATAGACAGAGGATGGAACGTTTGACCTAATTTGATATACAAACTTGACGAATAAGGGGACAGTTAATAGAAGCATTCGAAATTCTTAAAGGAATAACAAATGTAGATTACAACAATCTTTTCACGCTTAGCACAAATCAGTCCAGAGGTAACGGATATAAAATGGAATTTAAAAGATACAACACCAATCAATGTGGAAATTTCTTTATATACAATATAGCAAGTACAATGAATACACTTTCACGGATGTAGTAAACAGTAACGTAGTAAAAGACTTTGAGAATAAGTAAGACAAGATGATACAAACTCTCTAGATGATTGAAGTAAATCGTTCTACCAAAAAGCAAATGGAGTCTCCAAGGATGAAATAAAAAAATCTTTGAGACATCCAAAATCAAACTCCTTGTGACTCTCGCTCTCACACCAGTTTATTTTAACGTTGAGCAAATGTAGAAATCTTCCCAAAGATCATTCATTACACATTTGCTTGTTTGAACTAAAGGATAGGCTCATGGAATATCTAGGATATCCATATCGGACACATTTTTTCTTCCTTGATCTTCGGTACAGCTAATTTGTGTTTACATACATTTCTTTGTTGGTTTGTTCAGTTTTGTATATTATTCTCTCTCCAGCTGGGATTCATTCCTTTTTCCTTGTTTCCTGTGAATGCTCTAATTATTTATATTAACAATATTGTGACATTTTGTCGTTGTCCTTTTCTTTTAGACACCAACTGCATGTAGATTAGATATTTTCCTTTTTATTATCCTCTCTAATTCTTTTTCGAAAGGACAAATTCATTTCATCGCTTTAATATCTTTCCTCTCTTAATTCCTTTTGAACGGATAATCATTTCACAACTTCCGTGCCCTCTATAAATCATTTTAGAACTGACAAGTTAATTTTATCACTTTATTATCTTTTGCAATCATTTTTTAAACTGACCGTCACTCCATAACATAATCTTCCGTAATTCCTGTTTGAACGGACAAAGTCGTTTCATCGCTGTAATATCCTTTGTAGTTTCCTTTTGAATGTACAAAATCATATCAGTAGAACTTCAAAACTTCAAAATTGCAGCAAATGTTTTAATATTGAACAGGCTGACATAGGTCTTTTTATAGTTATAAATGAATTATCTGTTTTAATGTTGTTAATGTTTTTTAGAATATTTTATTTTAATTGTTCATTACTTCTTATATCGTTTATTTACTTCCTTGTTTCCTTTCCTCACTGGGCTATTTTTCCATGTTGGAGCCGTTGGGCTTATTATGAAAATAATAATAATAATATCCTCCGTAATTCTGTTTTGAACGGACTTTCTTTTTCATTGCTTATTGAACGGACAAAGTCATTTTGTCGTTGTAATATCCTCTGTATTTCCCTTTTCAACGGTCGTTCATTTCATCGCTGGAATATCTTTTGTATTTCCCCTTTGAACTGACAAAGTCATTTCATCACTGTAATATCCTGTGTAATTCCCTTTTGAACAGCCTAAGTATTTCATCACTGTAATTTCTTCTGCATTTCCCTTTTGAACGGGCGAAGTCATTTCATCGCGATAATATCCTTTGTATTTCCCTTTTGAACTGAAAAAGTAATTTCTTCGCTCTGTGAAGATTGAAGAATTCATAGATTAGGTTCTAGACTTTAGTAGAATCTAGCTTCATTCGTTCACAACGGTATCCTAGAAGTCGAGTAGCTTCCACTAAGAAAATAAAACTAATTGGACCCCAGCTCTTCTGCTTTTCCTAAATCCTCCAAAACTTTGCCTTTAAAAAGTCTATCTAACAAGGAGGAAACGGGAAAAGAAAAAGGCACGATGAATAAACGGACAGAAAAATCATAGAGCGGTGTGTCTTCAGACGACAGAAGTAAAAAGAAAAAAAAAAAAAAAGAGAGAAAAAGAAAATAGCTGAAGTTTTTGAAGGAGATATTTCACGCTGTTTAGAAGTTTTACTTTTGTTTTCTGTTTTTTGTAATAAATAAACGAGCGAATCCTGTAGAAAATCTACTATCTATTTGAAGGTAATGATATAGTTTTTTATATACATTTTCAAGCTACCTGGGACGCTATTATCTCTTTTTTTTTTTTTTTTAGGGGGAGTGGCTAATGAAATGCCATTTTCTTGAAATAATAGGCAACATTTAGTATATAAAGTACATGCAAATATGATTGTTAGGGATATTATTACTATTAACAGTGCTAGTAATAGTAGGAACAGGTTCTAGGTTCCTTGTTGCTCTCTTCACAATAATAATTGTAGGGACACTACTGGAGGCGTACGCTATACATATATATATATATATATATATATATATATATATATATATATATATATATATATATATATATATATATATATATATGTGTGTGTGTGTGTGTGTGTGTGTATATATATATATATATATATATATATATATATATATATATATATATATATATATATATATATATATATATATATATATATATATATATATATGATAAATTTTGCACATTTTTACGTGTTTTTCATATTCAAATAATCCATATATATTTTTGATACATTAATGTCTGGATTCTCATAACGACCTCGGGATCAGAGTCCCAGGCGAAATCACACAAAGACAAGACCTTGGCTCCGGCCGGGAATCGAACCCTGGTCGGCAAGCTTGTATAGACAGTGACTAAGCCACTTGGCCACGAAGAAAGATCTTCGTGGCCAAGTGGCTTAGTCACTGTCTATACAAGCTTGCCGACCAGGGTTCGATTCCCGGCCGGAGCCAAGGTCTTGTCTTTGTGTGATTTCGCCTGGGGCTCTGATCCCGAGGTCGTTAAGAGAATCCAGACATTAATGTATCAAAAATATATATGGCTTATTTGAATATATATATATATATATATATATATATATATATATATATATATATATATATATATATATATATATATATATATATATATTATTTATATATATGTATATATAAAGTAATCTTAATCTGAAGTTCTACGTAAAAATATACTGTTTTCTGCCGTATTTCAGTACTAAAAATATACTGTTCTCTTGGTACTAAAAATAACCTGTTCTCAGCCGTATTTTAGTAAAATACAGGCGGATTGGTGACCGTAATATCAGTCCTTTGTGCCAATATATCCGTTTTTAAAGCGGTAAATACCTGGCAACATTTGTTCTAGGATTTTTACAGTTTTTACGGCAAAATTTTAACTTTCTCCAGAAAGCTCATTGTCATTAGCTACCTTCCACACATACAAGACAGCTTGCGTATTTTTACCTCTATAACTTCCAGAGCCTGTCTAATATATCGGGCAACTTCTTTAGTTGGTGTTTCTATCTTTCCTAGTCCTATGCCATTGCTTCTAAATTTCCTTAATATATTACAGCTAAACATATGCTCATTTGTATTATCTGCCTCACTACACAACACACAAAAAGCCTATCCTTTTCATTCCGGTTTCTATAATTTTCTTTTAAATGTATCATATTCATCCTTGTTTTCATAACTTCCTTTAGTGTTAAGTTCTATGCAATCTCTTCTGCCATTATTATTTACAAACCTCAGTTTGGTTATTTCAACTTTCTTTTCTTCTATTTTTCTTTTAATTTCAATTGTCAGTTTACTTTTTATTTCTTTTTTGAATTCCTGCTTTTTATACTTTACTTCTTCAATTTTGATATATTATTTTTTTTTTTATATATTTCTATAATACTTTTTTTCTAAGCATTCTCCATATGGTTTCATTATTAGGTTTTCCACTATGTCCTTAGCTAGTCTTTTATCATTCGATGATATGAGGTCAGGAAAAAAACATCACCTTTTTTACTCTGTTCTATTTTCAACTGGGCATTTCCTGTGTTCTGCCATTAACCCCCAATAAGGGTGTGGTTCCTCTTAAAACTTTTTACTGTATCTCCTAGAATTATTTAATTTAATTTTTCTTCAACACCCACAACTCAATATTCCAAGGTACTACTACTGTTTCAGAATTTTTTAATCTCACAAGCTATACCATATGTCCTACCCAGGTACACTGTTGAAAATTTGCATTTAAAAAAAAAAAAAATTAAAAACCTAAATTTCTGGCAACATTTATGCCAGGATTTTTACCGTTTTAAAAACGCATATATTGATGTAAAGAAGTGATATTACGGTCACCAACCCATAAAAGATAATAACATATTAAGGTAAAATTACGGTTGCCTGTATTTTACTGAAATGCGGTTGAGAACAGTATAATTTTCCGGAGAATTTTCGATTAAATTTATCTGTTTTTTTCTAACAGTGTAGGGTCTCCATACTTCCTAACTTCTTGCATTATGAATTCCATTTTTGCTTCTCTTTTACTTATGCTAAGACTATGGTTTCCCTTTTCTGAGTACCATTCTCCTAAGTATTTATATTCCTTAACTGTTTCTATCCTTCCATTCCTAACCACCACTCCGTTAACCTTTCTAACTTTTTCTGTTTTGTGTCTTGTTAGTAACACCGCTAACTTCAGTGGATTGGTGCTAAAAGTTGATATCTTTAGTTCTTCCAAACTGCGGTAGTTGCTCATAGCTCTTTCTACATTGTATCTTTTAGTGCTTGAAAACATTATATCATTTACATAAATAAGGTTTCTATTCTAATGTTTCTAATCAGGGTTAGTGTTCTCACTTATAGAAATAGAATAAATTTGTCCGTGACAATTGAACATAATTTTGGTCTAAAAATTGTTCCCTGTCTTACATTTCCTTCTATGATAATTTTTTTCTGTATGTTCGACATGA
>NC_090752.1:31663848-31671348 GCF_036898095.1 Palaemon carinicauda
CCCGGTCCCCACTCCCAGGAACCCCACGAATATCTCATTAATATGGCATCCCCCTCACCGAACACACCCGTCCTCATAATTTGGCATGTATCAAGTTCTCAAAAGTAGTATATCATACGTAGTTTTAGAGACTAATACTGTCACGGAACTTATCACTATATTAAGTACACACAATAGCACAATCTTCATAACCAAATTTATCGAGTAACACATGTTAAAAGAAGAAATGAGGTGTGTTCAGAATAAAAAAACTTCCCTACTTATTAACTATCGGAATGTTGCACATGCAGGGATGTGACAGAACAGCTTGATTGATAGATTTGAAAACTACATCTTCCAGAACCACAGGTATGTGTACCTGATGGTGTTCAGACACTAAACCACTAATAATATTTTGTATAACAACAGTTTAGACTTTACAATCTTTACTTGGTCCTGACCCAAATACGCTGGCTCTAGTTTGGGCTTCCCTGGTTGCAATCTTTTCAAAAATCACACGATCGCCTGCAAGTACCTTGATCGGTGTAGTCGTGAACTGTCCATCATACTTTGAGCTTTTTTATTACCTCTTTTCAAAACCTTTTCAATGGTACTCATTACTCTCCGTACCAGATTTAACAAATACACATGATACTATTTCATTGAGTTATTTGGCAATGATTACAGATTTATCTGGGCCGTATATGGTAATACAGGATCCTGTCCATACACTAAAAAGAGAGGCACATATCTTAGCAATGCATTGTATAAAATTTTCAAAGCTAGATCAGCTGTGAGATGCATGGTGTGCCAATTACAGGGTTACCGGCTACTATGTAACGTAAAATTCTCATAACATCCCTATTACTGGATTCTACTGTCATTAGCTGAAGGTCAATATGCAGTCATTGAAAAATTTTCAAGTTTCCTTATGTCCGTGACCGCTTTCTTCACCTTATTTATGAATTCTAGACCATTATCACGGATTAATGTTTTCTGGCAACCAATCAAGATGTGTGATGTTGTAAATTGTTAAATAAGATGGATTTGTTTATAGAAAAATGATGCAATTAAATGTGATTATACTGTAAATATTTTTATTGTAAAGAATATGTAATTTAACTTTTTAATAAAAAAAAACAAAACAAAAAAACAGACAAGTAAATAAAGAGCACAGGGCCTCGGCTAATGAATTTGCTCTTTTATCCACATACACTATGAATGTATGAATATAACGAGTAAAAGCATCCATAAATATACATATGTACTAATATAGGGTTATGCCATTAGGAAAAGGTCCTACCACATGCATGTGTACCCTATAAAGCTTTTCAGGAACCACAGGCTACTTTCTGGCGTCTGGTACAGTATTTTTTTTTTTTTTTTTTTTTTTGCATGACAAAATTTTATATAAATTTCGAATGATTTTCTCATTCCCAACTAAAAGAAATAGACTGGGAGCTATCTTGAATTTAATTATGCTATTGCATTCAAAAAGATTGAAGATGATTTTTGATGGATATTAGTAACAGAGAAAGACCATTCCTTGGAGTTTCACAATCCTGACGTTAAGGGAAGGGCTGCCCCCCAATCCCCCCTCCTATTCACATTCAATTACACTTTTGCATACAAGTGGGACTCTCATCCTATAATACTAGTATATGGTGGTGAGTCATTACATAAAACTCACAAAAAGAAATTCTCTGGCATTACCATTTAAGGACCCTTTTAGAAACCATAAGGGAGTTCACATACTACACTTTCGTGTAGATTTTCCCAGTTTAAAATACCGGAACATAATAGAAGCATTCCTAGATAATCCTGCTGATACAGATGGGTATCATAGTAAATGTTACAAAACTTCACAGCTGTATATTTGAAAAATGTCTTAAATAATGGTCGAAAAAAAGAACATTTCGTGAAAATACTCCAACATCAGCACGTCATAGTTATGCAACACTAGATAGTACATCTGAAATTTTTCACAAAAGGTGTTTATTCTGCTATAAAATTAGGAAAATACATGCAAATGAAAAAATAGAATATCTTGGCAAAGTAAAGATGAAACAAGCAGAACAGACAATCGTAGGTTTTGTAAATACCCGATCGGTTAACAAATGTCCTTGCAAAATTTGCAGGTGTTGATTTAATTGCAAAATTAATAAAATTTTACCATATATGTCATGCACACCTTATTATAAAGGCTAACAGGAAAAGGAAATATCTTTCTACAATATCTGAAGAGCATGCAAATATTTCATATCATCTCGAATGTGTTTGTAATTGTATGGGGAGGGAGGTTATTGAAAGCCAAAGACCATATCAAACTGCCATATATGAACACTTTAGGAACATATGTGCATACCTAGATATTATTCCTTCAATTACAAAGGTCCAGTATTTGGGGAGGTATTAAAGAAATGGGTCTCAGATCGTGTTAATCTTTTCTGTATAATAGCATAATTATAAATAATACGTGAAGACTGAACAACATTATTTTGTTTTACAAATTTATTTGACCGAAATAGGTGTGAAGATTTGTGACTTAATTAAGTATTAAGGTCAAATGCCACCTTTCTTACTGAAAATTCCTGGAATGAACCGTCCAAGAGACTATTTTTCTTATCAGATAAGGCAAAAAATGAGCCGTTCTTGATCATAATCTATATTTCAATTGCATATAATGGCACAAAAAGAACAATGTCTCTTTGATGTACATAAGTATATATGAACCCCCATTCTGGCATCTTAAAATGGTCCTGATTAAATGATAACGCCAGAGAACTTCTTTTCTTGAAATTTGTGTTTTGACTAACCACCATGTAATATTATTATAGATTAGGTTTCCAACTTGTACGCTAAAGTGTAATTGAAAAGGAATTTAGGGGTAATTGGGGACTGCCCACTGCCTTTCAGCCAGGGATGTGCAACTCAAGAAATGGGCTTTATACTTTAATTTAGTAATATCTACGGAAAATGGTCATTAATTTCTTTGTACGTTATAGTGTAATTAAACTCAAGCTACCTCTCTAACTATGTTCTATCAATCCTCAAATACCTTGTATACATACTCATGTCTGTAATGTGGTTGACTAGATTAATTAAAGAAGGTGGAAGAACCAACCATGCACACAATTCACCCCACCCTTCCTTACACACAGTGTATGATACCATTCTCCAAACAATGTCTCTTGTGGTAAATTTAGAAAGGATGGGTGACTGTGTGATTCTCTTTTTCACTGTGATTCTCCTTTAATCACTGCTCGCTCTTTCTGCACCCATTGGTCTTATTTTTCTATCTTGAAGTTTTCCTTTGTATTTCAACCTCCCAAGTCAATCACAGTTGCATCATCAGGTCATTCGTTCTAGACACCCCTAAACATGTCCTCTGCCACCAACATACGTTCCCTTTGGTTATTTCTCTCTCTCTCTCTCTCTCTCTCTCTCTCTCTCTCTCTCTCTCTCTCTCTCTCTCTCTCTCTCTCTCTCTCTCTCTCTCTCTCTCTCTCACTAACATACCTGCTGACTCCCTCTCTCTTTTCCCATCGCCATGCAGACATACAGTTCCCATTTTCTGATTGGTCTTTGCAAGTGCCTTCCTGTTTTCCGTCTATAACCATTTTGTGACCGATTCCATTTTTTGGACTTGTTCTTCCTTTCTCCTGTGTGACCTAGTAGTTACTTATATGATTACACCTCTGGAAACAACAGCTACTTTGTTAGTTTTACCCTTTATGTGGTCAAAACCTCTTATATCAAATTCTAAAAAATTTTCTATCCACCTAGCCTGTCTAGAAGTTAAATCTGCTATGTCAAATAAATCATGTAAGGGGATGATCAGTTTACAACTGAATAGGTTGACCTAATAAAATGAAGCAATGCCTCTCCAGAACCCAAGGAATGGGCAATGCCTCTCGATCAAAGGTACTATAATTTCTCACTGCACCTTATAACTCACTAGAAGCAAAACAAATAGGTCGCTCTCTACCCTCAACGTCTCGTTTAGAAATCACACCATACATGGTTACGCTGCTCACATCTGTTGTCACCAAAAATTTACGATCAAATGTATGATATGTGGGTAACTCATCGCTAGTTGAAGCAACTTTCAAATGGGCACAGACCTTTTATCCTTCCACTTCCGAATTTGTTACTTTTTGCTTTTTTAGAGTATATAAGGTTCTGCCAATTTCTCCAAACATCTTGATAAATTTACAGCAATACCCCGCGAGCCCCAGAAACCCAGCTATTTCTTTAGCAGTACTTGGCCTGTGGAACTCTTTAATAGCTTTTGGGGTTATAATGTGATGTAAAAATTTGACTTGCTAATTGAAAAACATATTTGCAAGGTTAATTCACATACCATAATGGTGGATTGCACCTAAAATACTACATGTATTTGGTAGTCATCTGCTGTGTTTCCAGTTATTGTAATGTCATTCACATTAACAAGAACATATTGACACGTTAAGGGAGATTAAGACTACCTTGTTACTCTTGGAAAGTGGATGAGAGCAGTTTTCAAAAGTTGATGATGAAAATTGAACTGAAATAGATATTCATTGACTACAAATACCAGTTTGTATTTACTGTCTTCCTGATTGGGTATTTAATAGTACTCGGATTTTAAATAAATAATTGTGAAATATTTACTATTCCGTACCCTTATGAGTAACTCAATCAAGGGCAATGGAAACGCATTGTCTTCTGAATGTTCAATTTCCTTTACTCATCCCACAATCTTATGAAGATATCCTTTTTCCTTTAAAGCTGCAATTGGAGAAGCCCACGGGGATTTGCTATTCCCGATAATTCCTTGTTCCCTTAATTTACTGATTTCTCTTCCTGCTTCACCTTGGAAATAAGCCGGTAAGGTACTTTGATATAATAGGCTTCTTCTGCCCAGTTTTAATGCTAAGGGAAATTGATCAATCCTCCCTGGTGGCTAGTCTCCAATTGCTGTTACATGGAATAACTATGGACAATGTTACTAACACAAGGTCATGCTCTGGCAGCCATCGTTCTTGAGTTTGCATAATCACCTTCTGAATGTACTTGTTAGTGCAAGCTGGAGTCATTATTCCCACAATTCAGTCATTGGTAAGTTTCCACACTTCCAATTCGCGCACTAATTCATTACCTAAATCCGTCCTTTTCTTTGCTAAATTAATTATTATAATGTCAACTCTATTCCATTTTATTTCTGCAAGCTTCTAGTTTTCCATTTTATTTATGACAAACTTCTAATACTACATGACCTCATTTTTCATGTCGTGTAATGACTTTTTTCCGTCCGGCAGAGGCTGAGACAGTGACACTTATGCTGCTTGATAGGCATAACACCTGGGTGGAACACTTTGCTCGTTTGTTCCCCTCTGCCCCACATTTCTTCGAAGCAGCCCAGAAGCTGAATTGATGGTAGCAGAACTGCGGCTAATGGTGGCCATCAATAAGTGGGTGGAGAGGTCGTTGGTCTGGTCGTGAGCAGAGGCAACATATATGGAGGGTGGACAGCTTTGTTGCTGCTCTGGCATGTTGCAAGGCGCGCGTTTGTCGTATCACATTCATGTCGACCTCTTTTGTGTCGAGTAGTTGGCCTATTCAACCAGGATTGGAGGTGTTGATGTAGGTCTTAAAGGTGGTGAAGTGGCGGTCCATAAGGGCATCAACTTGGTCATCAGGTCCTTCATGGGCAAGGTATTGACGTCAGGCAAATGCGGGCACGTGCAGATTTGGGTAGGTGTCGTACCCAAAGGGCATGAAGTAGGTTCACTTCCTGAGGAGAGCCATCTGCCTTAGGTTGCAAGGGAGCAACACTGTTCATTTCGCTGAGGCCGAGTGAAGCCTTTTGGTCCCCATATGGTTGTTAAGAGAGCTGAAAAAATTTGGCTATAAAGGCAGCTTTTGAAGGCAAGTACTTCTCCAGGAGGTATCCTTTAAGGGACCGTCTCAAAAGAAGGCCAGGTCAGTGGGGTGTTAAGAAAGGTACCACGTGACATGAGTATTGCTTTCACACTGCTACTATAAGCTATGAATAAAGGTATCGCACTCTACTTCTTGACAGTTTTCTGCTATTATTCCAGAAAATATTACTGTTTTGGAATCCAGACTAATGCCTTTTGTGCTGTGTACCAAACTGCAAAGAGAATTACTGAAATGGACCAAAAGTGAAAGTTGTTTTCTCTAGTATATTATCGTAGTTTGGAATTAGGCTACTGTCATGGAAAGTTTCATTTTATACCTTTTTGTGTTATCTATTTTTCTTAGCCAAATTATTCAGATCCGTCTCCTTTAGGTCTGTATGATTTCTTTATTTTTCCATGAGAATGATCAGTTGTAGACTGCAAAAAGAAACAAAGTGTATATGTATAGTTAGTGAGTGTGTGAGAGATATAAGAGTTATAGATACCCAGGTGTCCCGTCTTCATAGCAATCGACCTACTCATGCTGGCTTCTTCACCCCCACTGACCAGGCCTTTATTCGAGACGGCCTTGGTCATACTCTATTGGGGCGTCCTTTTGGTTGCAAAACTAATTGGATATTCCCAGGAAAGTGTCCTCGGGGATCATTGCTTTGCTTCTTGAGTGAGTCATGACCTTGATGCAAACCTGAACTTTGGTGCGTTGAAACCAGGTGAACGCTTTTTGCTGGGGAAGGGTCCCAGCATACTCAACCACACGCTTTAACACCTGATACTATTTGCTCCATGCCTGTGGCCATATATTACACCTTGGAACTTTTCTTATCTTTATTATAAACTAGATTATTGTACTTTCACAGTGAGAAATGAGGATACCCTCAGATGGGCTACTATTAGTTGACTGACGACGCAACCTATACTGGTATCATTATAAAGCAATGAAAGCATTCTGCCTCCTTTAATATACTGACTACTAAATTTGTGGAAATCTTCACCATGAAAAGATTCACGTTTACTCATTGCCGAAAGTCATGATTATTCACAAACTCATTTGCAATGACAAATGAAATTTATTCAAAGTATTAATAGATAGGGGAAACAGCCTTGAAATTAGATAATTAAAATAATTGAAAGGAAAATTAGGGAGATGTTTTAAGCTTCTGAGATTATGCTGGCACAGTGACTGTAGGCTGGAGAACAGCCCAGCAGGGCAGCTGAGGTTCAGCTGAAGATACTAAGCTGGCACGATTATTTA
Organism: Palaemon carinicauda; assembly: GCF_036898095.1. NCBI lineage: Eukaryota > Metazoa > Arthropoda > Malacostraca > Decapoda > Palaemonidae > Palaemon > Palaemon carinicauda. The sequence goes on from NC_090752.1 coordinate 31,671,004, forward strand.
GGCTCTAAGACGTCATAGAAGGGGGCGATTTCAAGATGGGACCTCAATTATTTTCTCCAAGAATTTGAAGATTGCGCAAAGACGAGTGCAAGAAAGATTGACAACTTCTCATTACTGGCAGGAATGGATAACTCAATTCCACCACAAGCAGGAAAGGCTTACTGCTTGTGTTCATCACTGGCAAGACATCTCCTCGTCTCAGAGGTGACAAAATTTTGGGGATTGATGTTTTTCGTCTAAACAGGAGACCTGTTGGAACCTGATTCCGTCCGACCTCTGGCAAATAATATCTCCTCTGAACACACTCCTCTGCAAGCTTAAATACAACACATGAACAAGACCCTC
>NC_090752.1:31676348-31683848 GCF_036898095.1 Palaemon carinicauda
GGTATCTGGGGGTTTTTCTCTGAAATCTACAGGGGCTTGATCTTTCCCTTTCCTTTAAATACACTAGTGCAGTCTTTTCCAGTGAACACATGGAATCCTATAAGAGTGGTACAGTAATCTTCTCGTGCGGATTCTGCTAGCTCAGATATGTATGAAAGCTTAAGATGTTTTCCTGACCTGTATCCAGGAATATAGTCATATTAATTGAATGAGCTTGATAAGGAAGAATCACAAATATGTCTGTATCAGGGGTCCTAACTATAGCATTCTTGTAACCAATTGCAGCAGCATGGTGCAGGTACAATACGACTCTTGTATCAGTTTCTTCATGGTTACTGTACATAGCTGGAACTTCATGAGCCTCGACCTACAACGCAAAATTAACTCTAAAGTTTAGTATTTGAAGAACAAAATCCAAACTAATATATAATAATAGTATTGATCATATTATTACATATGCAAATTGGTGTTGATGGTAATTTCTGATCTATTTAGAATAAGAATTTCTCGCCTTGCCATCCAGTGTAACAAATTGATATGGGTTTCCCTTCACATTCAGCATTGCCATCTTAATCTTCCCCAGCCTTGATGATGCCTTATGGCTACTCCATACATGTAGCAAAAGCTGGCTGAACCACCTCTTGTTATCATCATTTGCGAGAAAAAGCTTAACAAACCTATGACTTCCTGGTTGCTGGTCCAGCCAGTATGATTCTTTCTGAGCTGCCACGCCTCAACCATTATTGAGCTTTGATAGATTCTGGATGGTAACTATCGATGGAGAACAGCAAGTGCTGCTTGACTATCATTTGGTCAAGGTTCTGTAGGATATTTCACCGAAGGTTGGAGGGATGTTGGACAGGATATGGAGTAGTGCCATATCATCTGGGATTAATAAGGCATCCTTAGGATATGAAAGGTCTTCTGAGGTTGAGTCTTCAAGAAGATAGTGCAGATTTGAGATTTGACAAAGAGTAGGAATTTAAGGTTACTTTGTTATTGTTATTGGATGACCTAAAATTATATATATATATATATATATATATATATATATATATATATATATATATATATATATATATATATATATATATATATATATATATACAGTGGAACCTCTACATCCGAACGTATCTACATCCGAATTTTCCAACATCCGAAGTAAAATTCGAGCAAATTTTTGACTCTACACCCGAATTTTATTTCGACACACGAAGTAGCAATTTTCGTCGTACCGGTTGTATCCGAATTTTTCGACACGCGAAGTACAATTCGAACACGTTCCGACTCTACACCCGAATGTTTTTTTCGACACCCGAAGTAAACAATACTCGTACTCGTAGTCGGTGCTCATAGCGCCTGAAGTGTTTTTTATTTCCGCCGATAGAAGGCAGCACATCGACCTCGGAGGGACGCTCAATTAGCGCGGCTTGGGTCAGTCCTCTGTTCTCGTCGGCTTCTTGCGGTTGTGCTCTTTGCGTTCTGATATTAACTGTGATTTAATCGTGATTTTTTACGTGCATCCATTAACGATAATTTACGTAAATCATGGGTCCAAAAAGGCTTAGTTTTGCCAGTGGTAGTGGTAGTGGTGAGAAAAGGAAGAAGGAAATGCTTTCTATAGAAATTAGGCAGGAAATTATTGAAAAACATGAGCGTGGCATCCGCGTGAGTGAACTTGCTAAACAGTATGGCCATAATATGTCGACGATCTCAACAATCCTTAAACAGAAGGAAGCTATTAAAGCAGTGAAACCTTCTAAGGGGATCACTATAATTTCCAAACGCCGTACCCCTATCATAGAAGAGATGGAACGACTTCTACTAGTGTGGATTAAGGATAGAGAGATCGTTGGCGACACCATCACCGAAACCGTTATCTGCGAGAAGGCGCACGCCATCTTTACGGACTTGAAGGAGGAGAGCTCTGGGGGTGATGCTGGGGAGAGTTCAACCGAGCCTTCCTCAGATGATTTCAAGGCATCTCCTGGCTGGTTCGAGAAATTTAAGAAACGGTCCGGGATTCATTCAGTTGTTCGCCACGGAGAGGCTGCTAGTGCGGACACAAAGGCTGCAGCTGACTTTGTTAAGAAATTCGAAAATATCGTAAAGGAAGAAGGCTACGTAGAGCAGCAGGTGTTCAATTGTGATGAAACCGGGCTGTTTTGGAAGAAGATGCCGAGTCGAACCTACATCACTGCTGAAGAGAAGAAATTGCCTGGGCATAAGCCAATGAAGGATCGGTTGACTCTTGCTCTATGTGCCAACGCTAGCGGGGACTTTAAAGTCAAGCCCTTGCTTGTTTACCATTCGGAGAACCCTAGGGCCTTTAAAGCACACAACGTCGATAAGGATCAGCTTCATGTTTTCTGGCGATCCAACTCGAAGGCCTGGGTCACTAGGCAATTCTTTGTGCAATGGGTAAACCAAGTTTTCGGTCCTTCTGTGAAGAAGTATCTTCATGAGCAGAAATTGCCTTTAAAGTGCCTGCTATGCCTTGACAATGCACCCGCTCACCCCCCCAGACTTGAAGATGATATCTTCGATGAATTCAAGTTCATAAAGGTGCTGTATCTTCCACCAAATACCACCTCTATCCTCCAGCCCATGGACCAGCAAGTCATCTCTAATTTTAAGAAGCTGTACACCAAGCACTTATTCAAGCAGTGCTTTAATGTCACGCAAAGCACCAACTTAACTTTGCGTGAATTTTGGAGGGGCCACTTCAATATCGTGCACTGCTTAAAGATCACTGATCAGGCTTGGGTGGGATTAACTCGACGGACCCTCAATTCTGCATGGAAGAAGCTGTGGCCTGATGTAGTTTCTCCCCGAGATTTCGAGGGTTTTGACCCCGAACCTGATCCCGTGGTCGGTGCAGCGGAAGCCGTAGAGGAAATCGTCTCCCTTGGCAAGTCCATGGGTCTGGAGGTCAACGCAGATGACGTTACGGAACTCGTCGCCGAACATCACGACGAACTGACAACGGATGAGCTCAAGGAACTCCATGCTATGTCGGAGCACATGAGTGATGACGAGGAAGAGAGCGAGGAGGTAGAACATGTGTTAGGCTCAGCGCAAATAAAAGAGGTGTTAGGAAAATATCAAGACGTGGTCGACTTCATCGACAAATATCATCCAAAGAAATTGCAGGTTTGTCGTGTAGTTTCTCAATTCGATGATGTTTGCCTAACGCACTTTCGAAACATTCTGAAAAGCCGTACCAAGCAATTATCTATCGATGCTTTCTTTAAAAAAACTGCGAAGCGAACTCGCGATGAAGAGGATGTAAGTGAACCGAAGAAAACAGCAAAGAGTGAAGAGGAAGAAAGTGAAACACAGAAAACGGAAAAGAGTGAAGCAAAAGAAATTCAGTCAATTTTAAATGTAAGTAATAGTGATTAAAATTACGTAATCATCAAAAAGAAAAAAAGAAAATGTAAAAAAAAAATATAAAATATAAAAAAAAAAAATAAGCTAAGTTATGTTAAAGCTCACTTAGTGTAAGTTAGAATAAGTTACGGTAGTGTTACGTTTATCGTAGTTAACCTCTCTACCTCCTCGCCGTCTGTCCGTCTCCTCTCTCCTCTCTGCGTAGCGAAGACGAACAACACCTGCGCTGGAGTTTCTAAGGTAAAATGACGCTAAAAACCCGTTTCTTATTTATCATTTTTTGCTAATTCTTCTTATTTACATGTCTATTCTTCTTATTTACATTTCTATTATCTAATTTAGTGTTCATTATTCTCATGGGAAAATTATGTGTAGTGGTTTATTAAGAAGTTATCATAGGTTTTTGGGCTCAACCACGGATTAATCCTATTTCAATGTATTCTTATGGGAAAATTCATTTCGACATCCGAACAATTTCTACATCCGAAGTTGGTTCTGGAACGGATTAAATTCGTATGTAGAGGTTCCACTGTATATATATATTATATATATATACATATATATATATATATATATATATATATATATATATATATATATATATATATATATATATATATATATAAGTGTATATATAATATATATATATATATATATATATATATATATATATATATAAATGAATAAAAATGTGATGGGTAGTTATATGCTTCTATACTTAATAACTAATCATTTTCTATTAATCTATAATGGAAAAAATATCAATATGGTAGGATTAAAAAATATAACTGCAAGTTTCTAATTTCCATCTAACATTTATTTTTCTAAGAGCATATTTAGTTCAGTAAAACATGCATTAAAGAAACTAAGTACTAACTACAACTAGCCTGCCACCATCATATGAGATAATAATAAAAAATTTATTGTGATCTTTAAACCTCTATATGCATTTTTGAAATTTCCAAAAAACTATAGGTAGAATAAGAATTTGCATTTTTCACCTGATATTTTATACAGAACCTAAAAATCACTAAATGTGATACTTTAGTTAATGTTTTTAGATGGTTTAAACAAAGTCAAATAAATCTAATTATATGATATAATCAGATTTACATAAATGGTCTGTGCCCGGTCGTATTACACACCAAACAAATGGTAAAAATAAGAATTTTATTTCTGAAAAAATACAGGTTCAAGTAGTGAATGTAAAAATATTATTATTGGTTGAAATATAGTAGAAAATAAGTTTTTGGTAATAGCGGCAATGACTTGCAAAAAAAAAAGGCACGTGGGACTTTTTTTTTAAGCTTGGAAACATGTCGGCTCATATTATATACATATTTTCTTATTTAAAAATATTCGTTAGAAGTGCATCTCCAGAGGTGCATGGGATCCAGCTCTTCCAACTCAACTAAACCCTGTATGGAAGACAAATACAAAGTTATAATGTGCTATCGATGAGATATGATAGAGGAGAAATTCTCAATAAAACACACTAATTATGTTGTTTTTCAGCTGAATCCTATTTTTGCTCGCCTGTTATTATGTTTATAAACCTTGATATATTTACTTTTCACGCTGAAATTTTACCCTTGAATAATTAGTAATATTACGCCTGTTGACGCAAAGGGCCTCGATTAGATTTCGCCAGTCGTCTCTATCTTGAGCTTTTAATTCAATACTTCTCCATTCATCATCTACTTCGCGCTTCATAGTCCTCAGCATGTAGGCCTGGGTCTTCTAACTCTTCTAGTGCCTTGTGGAGCCCAGCTGAACGTATGGTGAACTAATCTCTCTTGGCTAGTGCGAAGAGCATGCCTAAACAAATCTCCATCTACCCCTCATCATGATCTCATCTACATATGGCACTCGAGTAATCTCTCTTATAGTTTCATTTCTAATCCTCTCCTGCCATTTAATTCCAATATCTTTCAAAGGGCTTTATTTTCAAATCTGCTAAATCTATTGCGGATTGTTTCATTGTCATACCATGACTCATACCATAGAGTAACACCGATCTCACTAAGCAGATATATAGTCTGATATTTATATGTAATTTCGGGCGATTTGATTTTTAAATTTTACTTAATCTAGCTGTTGTCTGATTTGCTTTTTTCAATCTTTCATTAATCTTTAATTCTAAAGACCCTGTATTGGGGATCATAGTTCTTAAATACTTGAATGATTCTACCTCATTAATCTTTTCTCCTTCCAATGATATTTTATCTTCCATTGCATACGCCCTTCTCATCATCTCTGCCTTTCTTCTATTTATCTTTAGCCCAACCTCGTGTGATATTTCATGCATTCTGGTAAGCAAGCATTGTAAATTCTGTGGTGTTCTGCTAAGAAGGACAACATCATCAGCATACTTTAGGTCTGCTAAATTTCTATCACCAATCCAGTCCAATCCTTCTCCACTATTTCTGACTGTTCTACTCATTACAAAATCCATGAAGAGGATAAACAACATAGGTGACAAAACATTTTCTTGGAGTACTCCTCTGTTCACTAGAAATTCATTTGATAGGACTCCATTAACATTAACTTTGCACTTGCTATGCTCATGAACAGACTTAATCAAATTTACATATTCAAAAGGAATTCCATAATAACGCAGGACTCTCCACAAAATTGGACGGTGCACACTATGAAAGACTTTTTCATAGTCCTTTATGTCTAATAGAGTATAATAGTATTATAATGATTTATTCGATTACTGAAAATCTGTTTATTTGACAGTATTGATGAGCATGCCAGATTTTTCAAAAGTGGGGGAAGGTATATGTGATTTAATAACCATAATAGCACGATACCAAACCAGAAAATTAGTTTTGCTTTAAATAAGGAAACAGTCGTATATTATGTCCTCTTATAAACGACATACACAGCCTGTTCGAGAGAAATTCTATCATGGTAGCATTTCCATTGCAAATGGAAACGATGCAAAGAATGATTCTTCTAACCTGCATATTATCGTGTATGTCATCATTGCATGCGAGAAATAATTTGAGAGAGACGTCTTTCTCACAGTATTGCAATTTCTCTATAAATTATGTTGAAGGTTTTCCCACATAGAGTACAATACAAAGCCAATAAGGTTGCATGGTACAGCTCTTGGTTCACGCCTGCTAGGTTTGGGATTTGAATCTGGTCTCTCAGCCCTCCGTCCAACCAAATCTATATTTGATCATTTATTTTTCATAGCTTTTCTTCAGTTCGGAAAGTGCTTCGGAGAAAAAAAAGAAACAAGAAACAGAATACTTGAGCGACAAGAGACCAGCATCAAATGTGAAACTGCCATTTTTTTTTTAATCTGGAAAAAAGGCTTTGAAGGGATTTGCATTTTACACTTCTTCCAACTTTTATTCAGGGAATTTTGCTGTGTTTCTAGTCTTCTACCTCGAATATTTACTTTTATCATCTCCGATGAGAAAATCTATTGTTCGTTTGTTTGTCCGTTCCGTATAAGGATTACTTGTGGACTTTTACTAATAATTTACCCATCGTCCTTTAGATTAGTGTATTGAAAGGAACTTGTATCTACCAAAAAGGTGTCGTGTCTTCGATGCTGCCAACAATTGATAAGACTATGAGAGATTGGATTGTAACCATTGCGAGGGAGGAGGAGCTCAGTCCTGGATTTTATTGGTTTGCTCCGAACTCCGATCTGCATTGAAGTTTCATAAATGAGTTTTTTTATTTAAAGCAATTTTCTAATTTTCCTCAGCAATGCAGACTTGTTTAAGTCATGAATGAAAAATCTTATTTAAAGCAATTTTCTAATTTTCCTCAGCTATGCAGACTTGTTTAAGTCATAGATGAAGAATTTTATTTAAAGCAATTTTCTAATTTTTCTCAGCTATGTAGACTTGTTCAAGTCATGGATGAGAAATTTTATTTAAACCAATTTTCTTATTTTCCTCAGCTATGCAGATTTGTTTAAGTCATAAATGAAAAATTTTATTTAAAGCAATATTCTTATTTACCTCACCTATGCAGAGTTCTTTAAGTTGTATATTTATAAGATTCTGTAAAATATCCTTGTTCATTTCCTTTTATTTATCTTTTTCGAACTGTCTACATAGTGATCTTATCTGTAGAAAT
>NC_090752.1:31706348-31708848 GCF_036898095.1 Palaemon carinicauda
TCTCGCAACAACCGTTGGGGGACCAAAGGGCTTCGCTTGCCCTCAGGGAAATGACCATTATCACTCGCCTTCAACCTGCCGCAGACGGCTCTCCTCGTGAGGTGAACCTACTTCGTGCCCTTTGGATACGCCGTTTACCCGGACCTATACGCGCTGCCATACCCGATGTCGATAGTTTACCCATAAAGGACTTGATGACCAAAGCCGACGCCCTTATGGACAGCCACTTCAAGACCTCCATCAACGCCTCCACCCCTGACGAAGGGGATGCCTATTCAACGTCAACCGAAGCTGACATGAATGCCGTAGGACATACACGCCTACACCGTGACGTGCCGAAGCAGCGACAAAGCCGCCCACCACCCACCAAACCTTCGCGCCCAAACAAACGACTTCTACAGCCACTTACTACCTCCCACCCGCCGCAGTTTTGCTACTACCACTTCAGATTCGGGGCAACTGCGAAGAAATGTGTCGAGGATTGTCAGTGGCCAAAAAACGTGTAAGTAGGCCATCGCTCGTGGCGGTGGCCTCCCGTGTTTCTAATCTTTTCTTTTTACAGGATGCAGGAACGGGCGTGCGATTTTTGGTAGACACGGGTGCTTGTCGTTCTCTTTTGCCAAGGAAACTCTTCAAGACACGACGTAGTCTGTCTACATCTGCCGATGTCTGCTTGGTAGCTGCCAACGGATCTGCGATACCCACCTACGGTTACGAGAACCTCACATTATCGTTCGGAAACGGTAAATTCAATTGGAAGTTTCTCGTTGCTGACGTCACAATGCCAATCCTTGGTGCGGATTTCCTCTCTCATTTCCACCTTCTGGTCGATGTCGGCCACCAACGATTGGTCAACGCAGACTCGTACTTGTCGACACCTCTTCAACCCGCCCCCTCTAACCTCGCTCTCCACATTAGCGCACCCAAACGCCCAAGGTTCCTGCCAAGCACGGTATTTATCACCATATCAAGACGACGGGACCCCCAGTCTTTTGCAAAATTCAGACATCTGGCACCGGAACGATTGGCAGCCGCCAAACAGACGTTCGCCGAAATGGAGGAAATGGGCCTTTGCCAAAAGGTCTCCAGCCCATGGTCGTCACCCTTACACATCGTTCTGAAGAAAGACGGCTCCCTCCGTCCGTGCGGGGATTACAGGCACCTGAACATGGAAACGGAACCGGATCACTATCCCCTCCCAAACATTGCCGACGTGACCTCCTACCTGCACAAAGCAAAGGTTTTCTCTACGCTCTACCTCCTGAAGGGGTATTATCAGGTGCCTATGAACCCAAAAGACATCCCCAAGACTGCCATCACCCCTCCGTTTGGTACATACACCTTCAATTACTCCTGTTTTGGCCTTCGTAATGCTGGGGCCACGTTTCAACGTCTCATGGATGGCATCTATGGGGACCTCCCTTTCTGTGTATGTTATGTGGACGACATACTTGTGTTCTTCGCCTCTAAAGAGGAACACCTCCGTCACCTGCGCATCGTGCTCGACCGCCTGCAACAAAACGGCCTTGTAGTCTGGTACGACAAGTGTACCTTTGGCGCCAACGAAGTGTCGTTCTTAGGGCACTGCATCACTCCTGAAGGAGTCCACCCCCTCCCTGAGAAGGTAGCAGCCGTTCAGAACTTCCCCGTGCCCTCGACCGTCAAAGCTCTGCAGGAATTCTTGGGCATGATCAACTATTATCACCGTTTTCTGCCAGCCATTGCCGCCACTCTTGCTCCCCTCTACGTCTCCCTCAAGGGCAAGCCAAAGGACCTGAAGTGGGGTCCTCTTCAAGAAGCAGCCTTCTGCAATGCAAAGAAGGCCCTATCAACTGCTGCGGCTCTCACTTTTCCTATCCCACATGCCCCTCTCCTTCTCTCCACCGATGCCAGCAACGTCGCTATTGGTGCAGTACTCGAGCAGGTGGTCAATGGCTCGCCCCGCCCATTGGCCTTCTTCAGCAGAAAACTGTCCAAGGCAGAATCGGGTTATTCTACCTTCGATCGAGAATTGCTGGCGGTGCACTTGGCTGTCCGTCACTTTCACCATTTCTTAGAAGGTACGCCCTTCGTCATTCGCACAGACCACATGCCTCTGGTGCACACCTTTACTTGACAGTCTGATGCCTGGTCCGCCCAGCAACACCGACATCTCTCCGCCGTGGCTGAATACAATTGCACCCTTCAATACGTCCCTGGGAAAATGAATCCCGTTGCCGATGCCCTGTCAAGAAACACGGTGGCTGCCGTTCAACTGGGATTGGATTACAACGCCCTGGCTGAAGCCCAACTACAGGATCCAGAGTCTCAAGCATGTAGGACATCCTGCACGTCCCTCCGTTGGGAAGACTTTCCCCTCGAAGACTCCAACACCACCCTCCTCTGTGACGTCAGTACTGGTAGACCGCGACCTTGGATTCCTGCTGCCATGCGACGGCAGGTGTTTGATTTCATTCACGGCCTTTCACATCCCTCGTGCCGTTCTACTGCACAGCTGCTG
>NC_090752.1:31713848-31718848 GCF_036898095.1 Palaemon carinicauda
GCTAGACCTTGTTCATGGAGATGGATGAAAAAGGACAAACAAAAATCCGTAGAAATCTCCTTAGGTTTCTTTGCCCTGACAAAGGCGACCCATTTTTTCCAGGAAGACTCATATTGTCTTCTTGTTGACTTTGACTTTTATTCTTCTAAGAAGTCAATACTGTCCCTTGAAATCCTGAACCTTTTCTTGACTGCTAAGGTGAGAAAATCATGAGATGAAGGTTCCGGGACTTCTGTGATGAAGCTGTGACAGTCAATTTCTGCACTTGCTGAGTCAGAACTGGATCTGGCAACGGGATCAGCTTCAGACGTAGTTCCGTTACTAGGAGGAACCAAACACTGTTGGGCCACTTGTTGGCCACTATCGCTGCTGTCCTGTGAAAGGATCTCAGCTTGTCGAGGACTTTCAGCAGAAGGTTGGTTGGAGGGAACAGGTATATCTTGGACCATCTGTTCCAATCTATAGACATCGCATCCATCGCTTCCGCTCGAGGATCCTCGTACGGGGCTACATACCGGGGTAGCTTCTTGTCGCTCGTTGTGAAGAGGTCTATCTGCAGTCCTGGGACTTTGCGTAAGATGAAGGAGAATGATCTTGCGTCTAGGGACCATTCTGATTCTACTGGGTTGAACCTGGAAAGAGCGTTCGCCGTCACATTGCTGAATTCTTGAAGGTGGGCTGCTGACAAGTGCCATCTCTTCTTCTCCGCTAGTCGGAGAATGGCCACTATTACTTGATTTAATTGAGGCGATCTCGAGCCCTGTCGATTTAGGCATCTCATTACAACCTCGCTGTCTAGAACCAGTCGGATGTGGATCAAACAGCGAAGTTTCAGTTTCTTTAGTGAGAGAAAAACTGCCATGGCTTCCAGAAAGTTGATGTGGAATGGTTTTGAAGAGGGAAGACCAGGTTCCTTGGACTTTCCAATGATGAGAGTGGCCTCCTCACCCTTCCTTTGAGGCATTCGTGTGAACGGTGGCTGACGGTGGAGGTGGTTGCAAGGTTACCTTCTTCTTTAGGTTCTTGACCTCCGACCATGGCTTGAGTAGGGATCGCAGACGATTTGGTATAGGTCTTTTTAGATCTCTTTGAGCGTTTGATGCATATTTTCTCCAAACTCCTGACGCATCTTTTAATTGTGCTCTCAATATTGGGTCTGTCACTGAGGCAAACTGGAGGGACCCCAACACACTCTCCTGTTGCCTTCTTGATATCCAGGCGGATTGAAGGAGTCTATTGACAGATCCCGCTATCTCTTTCCTCTTCTTTGATGGAATGGAAAGGCAATGCGACTGTAAGTCCCAGTGGACACCCAGCCACTGGAACGTCTGAGCTGGAGAAAGACGAGACTTTTCCAAGTTGATCTTGAATCCTAGGTGTTCCAGGAACTGGATCACTTCCTTGGAGGCTTGCGTGCACTCCTCCTTGGATGCTGCCCACACCAGCCAGTCGTCCAGGTAAGCTACCTCCTGAATTCCTTTTAGGCATAATTGATGAATGACTGCATTCGTAAGCTTGGTGAATACCCTTGGAGCTATGTTTAGACCAAAGGGTATGGCTTTGAAGACGTACTGTCTTTTCTGTAGTTTGAACTCTAGGTAAGGGGAAACTTGACGGTTGATTGGGACGTGCCAGTACGCATCCGTCATGTCTATGGAGACTGTATATGCCTGTTTGGGCAAAAGGGTCCTTATGTGGTGAAGCGTCAGCATTCTGAACTTGTAGTTCACTATGAACTTGTTGAGTGGTGATAGGTCCAGAATGACTCTGAGCTTTTCCGAGTCCTTCTTTGAAACACAAAATAGCCTTCCTTGGAATTTGATGGACTTCGCCCTTCTTATAACTCTCTTTTTTAAGAGTTCCTGAACATATTCTTCCAATAGGGGGGTTGAGTGTTGGAAAAATTGAGGGAAGTTTGGTGGAGTTGTGTTCCAACTCCACCCTAGTCCATTCTTGAATAGGCTGTGAGCCCAGAGATCGAAGGTCCAGCGATCCCGAAAGAGAAGTCTCCCTCCTACCGGTAGCATCTCACTTTGGGTGCTGGTTGGAGGATTTACCTCCTTGGCCACATCCACGTCCACCTCTGTTGCCCCTGCCTCTGGAGGGGTATTTAGAGGATCCTCGAAAGGAACCTCGAGACTTCGGCCTAAAGGTCGTTGACTGCCTTTCGAAAGCTGGGGTGAAAGCGGGCGACTGTGTCGCCACCGTCTGGGGCACCAGCTGGAAGGTGGTGGTTGGTTGTGCTACCGTCTGTTGCACCGTGGCCATGGGAAGCTGTTGTTGTTGCCTGGGACGAGAGAGCACTCTTGGTCGTTTCGTCTTCCTTTTTGGCTGGGGACCCTATTCAGTGGAAGACTTTCTCTTGGAGGACAAGCCCCACTTGGAGAGGAGATTCCTGTTCTCTGTTGCGGCTTCGTCCACGACCTCTTTGACCACTTCGCTTGGGAAGAGGTCTTTTCCCCAGATGTTGGAAGCTATCAGCTTCCTTGGTTCGTGGCTCACCGCAACCGAGGCGAACACGAACTCCATGCAAGCCCTTCGGGCTTTAATGAAATTGAACAGGTCTTTGGTGACCGTCACCAAATGAGCCTTGGCGAAGACCATATACATGTCTGGGGTTTCTGAAATGCTTGCCATTGTCTCTAGCCCCGTCTGCAGAGACATAGAGGAGGCAAGACCTTCTTTTGTCTCCTGCTCCCTGCGCAGGAGAAAGTCCGACAACTTCGGGAGGTCTTCACCAAACTGTCGTCCGGCAATGTCTGCCTCCAGCTTCCCGACTGTGAAAGTGTTGTGAACATCTTTCCAGTCCACATCATCCGATGGGAAGGCGAGGGAAAAGGGTCTACACTCCTCGAGTGTAGGGCAAGGTTTCCCTGCCTCAACCGCCTTTAAAGCTACCTTAAACCCTTTGTCCATAAAGGGAAAGGCACGAGAGGGATCAGCCATAAAGGAAGGGTGCTTTTTGCTGAGAGCCGGCACCTTGGAGCTAGTAAAGGCCCTCTCCTTCAAGGTGTTGGTAAATAAGGCCTGGGCCTTGGGAGGTCTAGAACGATGACTTCTTTCGGCTCTGTCTCCTCTTTGGACGAAGGTTCCGTCCTCAGGTGGACATAGCAATCCGGATAGGCCCCTTTGCTGGGCCAGAACTCTACATCATCTACTGGGACAGTGCCCAGTTTCTCAGAGAGGAAGATCTTCCCCCCTCACATCGGCATATGCTCCGCATACCTCCAAGGATTGACATCAGATAAGGCAGGAAGATCTTTGATGTTTAGCTTCTTCGGGGCAAAAGTGAGTGTAACGTGCTCCTGATTGAGTCTAACTGGGGGGCAGAAGAAGAAGTTGAAGGCACCGGCTCGGCCACAGTAGCTGAAGACACCGAAATCGTTTCGGCTTTCTCTGTTTCGCCTTCAGTTGGTACGTCATCCTCCTGTTCCAGTTCTACTTCCGGGAGATTATGTTCAGTCTCCTCTGAGACAACCGACATGTTGTCCTCTAGTTGGATGCCCTTCAAGGTGTCCAATACAACAGATTCTATCGGAAACTGGACGAGGGGAATCTCGTGTTGAGCCTGGGGACCGATTGCATCCGAAGATGCCCTAGGGAACAGACAGTCCCTCATCCTCTCATTTGGAAGGTATGGGCCAGAGGTGTTCTTCTGAAAACCCCTGACCCATTTTCGCAGTGTCTCTCTTGTTGCATCCCTTGACTCTGTAGACTTTTGATCATCAAAAGCCTCCTTTACCAGTTTGTCACAAACGGTACATACCTGTGGGTCCCAATACTTAAGAGATCCCTTCATGACTGCGCAGCGAGCATGGGCCCTGCACATGTCATGGCCGCAGAAGTTCCTACTGCGGACCCTGCAGAAGTTGTTCCCACACTCCGGATGCTCCTCCTATAAAGAAAGAAAAGCATATAAGTATTTGGTGAAATTCTCATATTTCATCATGCATATTTTACATAATATTTAGCTTAGGATAGGGTAAGCTAGAAAAAGGAAAAGACACCTACTTGTGCCTCTTGTCCAGCCCATTGCTATGACCCCCTTCAGTATTGAATACTAAATTCTTAACGAATTTAAGGGAAGATAATATCCTTGGATATAAAGTGTCTTCTTAACACTGTCTTCTAGATTCAATATTGGGGGTTTGGTAATGGTTGTTAACCATTAAAAAGCAGAGAGAATCGCTCTCATAAATGTGATGGTCTCACAATAGGCTGCCCATGAAGCACCTTGTAGGTTGGAAAAAATAGTATGGGCTACAGCACTGACTTCCGGCGGTATGCCGCTAGTACTGCCGCGCCTGCCGGAATATGCCGGCTTGTTCTGGGCTATTGAAGGTAAGCACTGCCTTCAGGATGATCTGCGGCAGGTTGCTGGCAGTTGCTCTGCTGCCGGCAGCCAAAGGATCCCTCTATAAAGTAGGACCCGCCGGAAGCTAAATGTCTAGACTTTGGGTGGCCGGCCAAAGGCAGACAACATAGTTGCCGGCGGCAGGCCAGAGTATGCCTATTGCCGTTGGGTCGTCGATCAGCGGCGCCCATGGCAAGTGGCGGCAGAGCTAACTGCCGGCAGACAGGCGTCCAGCAAGGCTGCCGGCAGCTACGAGCTGCCGGCAGTCGGCCCAGGATGAGGAAAGGCAAAGGAAAAGAAAGGATGGAGGAAGGCAAAGGCTCAGCCTTGCTAGCCTACATCCGCAATGAGGGTTCAAATGGAAGGGGGAATTATATTCGGGCTTCCATCCAACCATATCCCATCCATATTGGCAGCATGGATATGGAAGGCAGTCCAAGAGAGGACTGAAGAACACTCTAAGAAAGATGAGGGTTCCTGCCGGCAGCCAGCTCAGCCGGCGGCAGGCAGGGAACCTCAGGCCAATTCTTCAGGCTACCCATAGGGTCGAATGTAGAATGACGGCCAGGGTGTGTGACGGCTAGGCCAACACAAAAGGGACAGCAGGGGAGGGGCAAGGGTCCTATAGGTGAGGTAATACCCGAAG
>NC_090752.1:31726348-31728848 GCF_036898095.1 Palaemon carinicauda
CAAATATTCGCAATCATACTAAAATATATAAAATAAATATTGACAATAAAGATTTTAGCATTATAGGACAAGTATCTAGTTACCATGACTTGCCTATTCTAGACTAAGTTTTAATTATAAGACTGGTTCTATCGTTAAGCACCCAAGCTTCCTCCACTCAATTGTACAAGGACGGATCTAGACTTTTCAGTGAGAGGGGGTTAAGGAAAAAAGGGCACCTGTAATCACTTGAAAAGGCACTTTACAAATTTGCTCAAAAATTCTTACCATAGTGTTGCGGAGAGTTTTCTCAGTCTGAGATGACAGGATTATCACCAAAATCATGCTGAATTGGCTCTTCAATTTCAGCCTCTGCATGCTGGTGATGTGAATTTACTTCTTCAGAATGAGTGATTGAGTCAGTCCGCATAGTTTTTGACGTTGGGATATTTGACTGCACACTGTAAATACAAAAACACACATTGTTAATGTTAAAGATTTAAATACAGGTGGGCTTTGTCCCCTTTCGTAAGAGCAAAACACCCTTGATTTGTTGATAGTTACCAAGAAAATAGAGGAATAATCGCCCCAGGGCCAAGCTTATCTGTTGGTTAGTTTTGTTGTTGTGAATCATTTTACCTAATAATATATTATTAGGGCCGGGCTAGTATTAGTAGTAGGCCTGCCCTTATATAGCATCAGTAGTCATCTTGTGGACATGGTAGTAGTAATATAAATATTTTACTTTTTGGGCATAATAATATATAATTTTAACACTCAGAGCACCATGCGTTTACACTGGGTTCACTCACAGGGCCACCCACGCGTTTAAGCGTTTTTGACACTGTTTATGTAAACAGAACTCCTTTAGTATAAAATTGCCGTTAATGACCAACCAAACGAATTTTAAATAAAAATCAATATACTATGTTCTTTACAAATCAAGTGCGTCCTTGTACTGTGACATATTATTTAACCTATCCTGACACAAATAAAAAATGTAAATGCGACCCACTTTTTGACGTTGTCAATGCCACTATGACAATAGTGTCTGCTCTTACCGTTTGGGGTTACATCAAAGTTATCTGCGGATATTATTATTGTGCAAGTACAGACATGAGCTTTTTGATGAACGTACATAAGGTAAATTTATTAACAAATAAAACAAACGATTTTGCAGCCACTTTGCACATTGGACCGAAGCATATATCTTCAATGTTTACATTTATTTTTATGCGTGTCTACTAGTCTATATCTAATCGTCTAACGTTCACACCGTAGATCTAGGCCTATGTTTTGATGTCAAATGAATATAGTTTACACTGCAAAAAAAGACGTTTTGTGACATACCTAAAAAACCGAGTGAATTTTCCTGCATCGTTTGGCATCTTGTTCTAACAGCGCCTTTTCAACACGCTTTACTCCATCCTTACATGGCATTTTGTCGGCTAAAACATCGAAAGATTCGCAACAGTTGTCCAATCAGCGATCTTCCTGGCTTCTCGCTGGCCCTCTGTTGAGTGTTTACGAAGGCGCGGGAAAATCAACCTTGTTCGAACCAAGGTATATAGAGTGACCCCTTATTCTATATACCTTGGTTCGAACAAGGTTGACTTTCCTGCGCCTGGGAACTTCCCAGGTGTTCGACATAACGAGGTGGCTCGCGAAGTCTATCAGCTCATGTTTATAATTATTACCGTGATAACTGTGTCATGACAGTTGTCTACTTTTTAGAATATAGGCTACTACTTCGTTTTTTAATGGTCTCAAGAAGGCACCTTGAAAACTCGAAAGGGCACTTTCAAAATTTGAGGGGGGGGGGGGGGTTAGGACGTCGTTAACCCCTCCTCTAGATCCAAAGAAAGCTATGACAAGTACAATTTGTACTTGTCATAGCTTTCTTCGTTTTGTTCTGTAGTTGTTGATGCCATTCAGTTTTTATTTGAGATTCTGCGAGATTGGTTCCACTTGTTTTATGTATATTTTTACTTGAATTTTTTTTTTAATTTTACTAATTTTTACTCTTAATAATAATTTGTATATTTTTATTACTGTTTCTTGATGTTATTTATGTACTTATTTGAAGCCCTGGAAGATGTTATAATGACGATCACGAAACGTCAGGATTTATAGTAAATGGATTTTTAGAATAACCTATTTCCCTGTCCATTTTGAGAAATATAGATTATTGGCTGCCACCACCTTCACTTATGTGTGTGTATATATTTAAATATATATATATATATATATATATATATATATATATATATATATATATATATATATATATATATATATATATATATATATATATATATATGTAACCTGTGTGTATATCCATGTATATATTTATAAATGTATGTATATATATATATATATATATATATATATATATATATATATATATATGTAAACTGTATATATACTGTATATATAATTCCCGGTCAGGCTCAGCTCTCCCTGTCCCCTGGGTATGCGGGATATGGAGTAGTCCTAATCTGGGAGGGGGTACGTGTGCATA
>NC_090752.1:31756348-31781348 GCF_036898095.1 Palaemon carinicauda
AGTTGTTAGGCAATATGTAAAGGAACAGAGGTTGTTGAGTGATTGAGAGTAGGGGATAGCTGTTTAAAGAAAAGTGATTCTAGGGTAGGTAGAGAATAACTATTGGGTGATTGTGCTAGTATTTTGAAATTAGAATAGTTAATTAATTGCTTGCATTGTTGAGCGTGATTACGTATGGAAGAAAATTCTTTTTTATTTAAAATACAACCTGTACGGTGACTGACTCCTCTATGAGAGTCAATGCGGATCCTCAAGAGACGGTTGGAACAACCAATATAAGTTCCTAAATTACATTTAGGACAATTGTATAAGTAAACAATTGAGGACCGCATCAAATCTGGTAGAGTGTCTTTGAATGTGAACATGCTGCCTATGGATAGTGGATTTTTGAATACAAACTTAAAATTAACATAAGGATACAAATTAGAAAGAGCTTTATCAAGTTTACATTTAACATTTTCATAGTTATATATGAATGGTAGAGACACATACATTTGCTTCTTTGGTACGTTTAGTACGGTGGCTTTCGGAATAAAAAAGTTATCTAAAAACTGTTTTGTAAATTTATCAAACACATCAGATGGATAACAGTTCCTAATAAAATATGATTTTAAAAATTTAATTTCCTCGTGGTATCTACCCCAACCTGAAGAAAGATTAAAAGCTCTAAAAATTAATGTTTTACATGAGTTTACTTTAAATGAAATCGGACAGTGACTAAAAAAGTTTAACCCAAGTCCAGTAAAAGTTTGTTTTCTAAAAATGCCAGTACTAAATGCACCATTACAACGTGAAATCTTAATATCTAAAAAGGAAAGTTGATCATTATGTTCGGAGTCCAAAGTGAACTTAATATTTGATTGAAATGAGTTTATGTACTCTAAAAACAAAGTGGCATGATGTCTATCTTTAAAAAGAACAAATGTATCATCAACATAACGTTTATAAAATAGGGGTTTAAAGGACACAGGGCACTGATCAATGAACAACTTTTCTAGGTGGCACATAAATATATTTGCAAAGGTAGGGCCCAAGGGAGAACCCATTGCCATACCATTACCATCGACCTGTTTGTAGACTTTGTTATTGAAAATAAAGAAAGTTTCTGTTACGGCAAGTTCAAGTAATTTTCTAAAAGAGTTAACGTTAAAACCATGAAATGAGGAAGTCGGGTTGGGAAATAGTCTAGTTAAAATAATGTCTATTGTTTCTGATAGTGGAATATTAGTAAATAAAGAGGTAACATCATAACTGACCATAAAACTATTGGGATCTTGCTGGAGAATATGAGGTGCAAAACTCATCTCAGTTTGTACCTCATATTCTCCAGCAAGATCCCAATAGTTTTATGGTCAGTTATGATGTTACCTCTTTATTTACTAATATTCCACTATCAGAAACAATAGACATCATTTTAACTAGACTATTTCCCAACCCGACTTCCTCATTTCATGGTTTTAACGTTAACTCTTTTAGAAAATTACTTGAACTTGCCGTAACAGAAACTTTCTTTATTTTCAATAACAAAGTCTACAAACAGGTCGATGGTATGGCAATGGGTTCT
Organism: Palaemon carinicauda; assembly: GCF_036898095.1. Taxonomy (NCBI): domain Eukaryota; kingdom Metazoa; phylum Arthropoda; class Malacostraca; order Decapoda; family Palaemonidae; genus Palaemon; species Palaemon carinicauda. The sequence continues at coordinate 31,757,913 of NC_090752.1, forward strand.
CCCTTGGGCCCTACCTTTGCAAATATATTTATGTGCCACCTAGAAAAGTTGTTCATTGATCAGTGCCCTGTGTCCTTTAAACCCCTATTTTATAGACGTTATGTTGATGATACATTTGTTCTTTTTAAAGATAGACATCATGCCACTTTGTTTTTAGAGTACATAAACTCATTTCATTCAAATATTAAGTTCACTTTGGACTCCGAACATAATGATCAACTTTCCTTTTTAGATATTAAGATTTCACGTTGTAATGGTGCATTTAGTACTGGCATTTTTAGAAAACAAACTTTTACTGGACTTGGGTTAAACTTTTTTAGTCACTGTCCGATTTCATTTAAAGTAAACTCATGTAAAACATTAATTTCTAGAGCTTTTAATCTTTCTTCAGATTAGGGTAGATTCCACGAGGAAATTGAATTTTTAAAATCATATTTTATTAGGAACTGTTATCCATCTGATGTGTTTGATAAATTTACAAAACAGTTTTTAGATAACTTTTTTATTCCGAAAGCCACCGTACTAAACGTACCAAAGAAGCAAATGTATGTGTCTCTACCATTCATATATAACTATGAAAATGTTAAATGTAAACTTGATAAAGCTCTTTCTAATTTGTATCCTTATGTTAATTTTAAGTTTGTATTAAAAAATCCACTATCCATAGGCAGCATGTTCACATTCAAAGACACTCTGCCGTATTTGATGCGGTCCTCAATTGTTTATTTATACAATTGTCCTAAATGTAATTTAGTAACTTATATTGGTTGTTCCAACCGTCTCTTGAGGATCCGCATTGACTCTCATAGAGGAGTCAGTCACCGTACAGGTTGTATTTTAAATAAAAAAGAATTTTCTTCCATACGTAATCACGCTCAACAATGCAAGCAATTAATTAACTATTCTAATTTCAAAATACTAGCACAATCACCCAATAGTTATTCTCTACCTACCCTAGAATCACTTTTCATTAAACAGCTATCCCCTACTCTCAATCACTCAACAACCTCTGTTCCTTTACATATTGCCTAACAACTTAACCACTTAATCTTCAAACCATTACTTACACGCTCTAACGTCTAAACCTCCCCGTCCTTCCATGTCTCAGTCTTGGATATTTTTCCATACTAGGTGTGTTTCTTTCTTATCCAGAGTTTATTTTATTTTGTCTGTTTTTTTCCTTTTTCTTTTATTCCAGGTTATTTCTGTGTATTATTGTTTTGATTCCCATATTTATGATGTTTTGTGAATTCTTCTTTAAAGTTTTCTGTGTATTTGTTCTGATTTTGATATTGCTCTTTCCTATAGCATTCATTTAATGTTTTAATTTTTAATATGATTTATATGGTTTAATTTATTATTTTTAGTATATTTCCTCCACTTCATTTTTTAAGTATTTCGATGTATTTGTTATAATTCTTGCCTTTTTAACAGAATTTCATTGACTAACGTAATGTCTATTGATATGTGTTTTACATTCCTTTTTTAGCTCCGATGATGGGAAATGTTGTTCCCGAAAGCTTAGCCAATAAACTGTCCAAATGCTGAAGTATCTGCTTTCCTTCGCCTTTCTGCTAAACCTCAAGCTTTCTAGAAGCGAAAATGCCATTAATTATATATAGATAGATAGATAGATAGATAGATAGATAGATAGATAGATAGATAGATAGATAGATAGATATATATATATATATATATATATATATATATATATATATATATATACATGTATAAAATCTTGTTATATGTTCCGTTAAATTTATGTATATTGTATTCCAAAACTTATGAAAATGGCTTAGTTTTTCATGTATGTTTATTTAGGAATGAAATAATTCACTCTATTTTAAGTATGATACTGTGATAATAAAACAATTCATTTTTATATATGTTAATGTAATTATAGCTCAAAATATCATTGTGTTCTGAAACGGGAGTTCTAGATATTCCTCATAATTACTGTACTTCTGAGCCAGCCGTCTGACGTATGTCAGTTCAACAGGATGATTCGAGAATGGGTTCCTGGCGCGTCACTATTGTGTAATGTTAGTCTTGAACGCTCCAGAATTCTCTAGAGTATTGGTCCCGTTTATATGAAAAGAACATGGGAAGCAAGGCGAGAGATACCTGACTGAACACTGTACGTGTTTGGAGACATTCTCCAGCTACAAGTTAGTGACTACACAAAACTTTAAAGTATTTTGAAGACGACAAAGATTTAAACATCATTCATCATCAGACAGAAGCACTGACTCCTTTTGTCAACTCTTTATATTTGAAACTACTCAACGCCATCTGTCCCATGCTGCATAGAGATTTAGAAAGCCAACTCGACCTACTTCGTAAAAGTTTTGTATATGATTTAGTTTTGGTGTGCCATGAGTATTCGGTGGATACTTGTGTAATGCTGAAAATATTTATGGTAAATCTTCAATATAGTGTTATTTTCATTTTACTGTTAATGTTTTGCTATTGTTTAGTAAAATTTATGAGTAGATTTTGCATAATCTACGTCTTATACAATAGTTAAACGTAACAGAATTGGGGGCTTGTCCGGGATCTGAATTGTTATCCTGTTTGTAATTCAAAAATTGTTCGTGAAGTAAATATTTGGTAGTTGTATAAAATAGCCAACAAACATGTCAGAGTTTAACGCATCTGAGTTTTATGACAAATTTTATGAGGATCTGCAAATTGAGAAGTTAAGTGATCTTAAGAAATCTAGCTTAGTGAGTTTAGGCAAACATCTTGAGCTTAATGTTAAAAATTCAATGAAGAAAGAGGGTGTGTTAGTTCAACATTTGGTTGAAGACGATGTGTTGCCTCAGCATGTGTTAGATATGGTGAATAGAGAATCGGTGTGTTCTGATTTACCTGCTGTGGAACTTGAAAGACTTAGAATAGAAGCTCGTTTATGAGAAAACAGAGATAGAAGATCAGGCACGAGAAAAAGAGTTAGAAGCCCAGGCTGAGCGTGAGAGAAGAGAAGCAGAATTAAGACATGAACAGTTAGATGCTGAGCGTGGGAGAAGAGAAGCAGAGTTTAAACGTGAGCAAATAGAAGAATAATCAAAATGTGAACAATTACAAGCCGAGGAGAGAGCTAAAGATAGGGAAGCTGAGACAAAGCTTCATGAGCTTAATGTTCAAAAAAAGTTAGAACTTGTAAAAATTAAGCAGGCTAGTTCTAGTGATACTGATAAATGTGGGACAGGTATTTCTACTCAAGATAGAGTTGTGCCTCCATTTAATGAAAAGGATTTAGATGAATAATTTGTTAGTTTTGAAAGAAAAGTTAAGAAATGTAAGTGGCCAACAGAAAACTGGGCTTATATGTTTTGTGTGGGAGGGCACAAAAATAATTATGCTTCTATTCCTGAGTATAGATTGGATGATTATGAATTCTTGAAAAATGCTATTTTACAAGACTATGAATCAACTCCCAAAGCTTATAGGAGGAATTTTAGGAATTGGAGAAAACAAGATAAGAAGACATAGGTAGAATTAAGTAGAGAACAATCAAATTGGTTTGGTAGATGGTGTAAAGCAGCAGAGTGTATGGATGATTTTGATAGATGAATAAATTTATCTTAATTGAACAGTTTAAGAATCTTGTTGGTGAGAATATTAAGGTTTACTTAAATGAAAGAAAGTTATCTACCCTTTGTGAAACAGCTGTATGTGCTAATGATTATGTTCTGGCTCACAAAGGGTCTAGGTCTAATCATAAAAGGCTTAATAGGTCAAACAGATAAGCATACTGGTGCTGATGATGTAGATTAGAGGTCTAATACTGATTCACATGTCAAGTCTCAAAGCAGCAGCTTTAATAGCAATTCTATTACTAGCAGTTCTGTAGTGTGTAATTATTGTAAGAAACCAGGTCACAACGGTGTCCGAGTGTTTTAAGTTGAAAAATAAAGCTAAAACTGTGGCTCTTGTAACTCTACCAAAGCCTTGTTATAGGGTTAACACTATAAACGACCACGTTTTTGACAGGAATCCTGTTAATTCCAGTGTTTGTTCCAGACCCGTTAATAGGGTTATCAAGCCATATACTGCTAAGGAGTTACTTGCTGTTGATGGTGATTCACTACACCCTGTTTGTATCATGCGTAATACTGGTTGTCCCCAGTCACTTGTCTTAATGGAAGTTGTCCCTGTGACTGAACATTCGTTTATTGGGAAGTATGCTCCCATTTGTTGGGTTGGTGCCCATCTTAGCGTTCCCTTGCATCGTATGCATTTTCATTGTGACTGGTCATCAGGGGCTGTTGTTGGTGTGGTTTATGAACTGCCTATTAATGGCGTTCATTTTTTTTGGTAATGACCTGGTAGATGAGAATTGCTGATGTCCGACCGAATATGGTTAATAAGCTAGTTCAGGATTTGAAGGTTCTCAGTCCTGATTTGTCTACTCTCTCTCTCTCTCTCTCTCTCTCTCTCTCTCTCTCTCTCTCTCTCTCTCTATATATATATATATATATATATATATATATATACATATATATATATGCATATATATTTATATATATATATTTTATATATACTGTATATATATACATGTATATATATATATATATATATATATATATATACACATTATGTATGAATATATATATATATATATATATATATATATATATACATATATATATATATATATATATATATAATTGTATGAATATATATATATATATATATATATATATATATATATATACACACACATATATATATATATATATATATATATATATATATAAATATAAATTTATACATATACGTATATATATATAATATATATATATATATATATATATATATATATATATATATATATATATAAATATAAATTTATACATATACGTATATATATATATATATATATATATATATATATATATATATATATGTGTGTGTATGTGTGTAAATATATACGTCAATGGCTTTTAATATCGAATTTTACCTTTAAAATGTAAATACACTTAATATTCAATGCTTTTGGGTGGCCAAGGATTGAAACCTATGTCCTTAGTCGAAACAATACCGAGACAATTCAACAATCGAGCTATTCATAAAAGAGTGGTTCCTAAAGGCATTTCTTCCCGTTAGTCCATAGGTTTGAAATCTCCCTCAGATGGATTCATTCATTTATTATAAAGGAATTTTCAGTGGATATACAGGACATTCCCAACGGTAGAATTCGATATTAGATGTTATTCCTGTTGATAATAACATTCATTGAAATTACGACTGTTAGTAATATATATATATATATATATATATATATATATATATATATATATATATATATATATATATATATATATATGTAATTTATATATATATATATATATATATATATATATATATATATATATATATATAGTATGGTCCCATGTCTGAGAATCTGAATATAATATTACATATATTACGGCCAACAAACTACACAACCTCTCGAGTTCCAAACTCACCTGATTGTTTTTACATTAAATTGGTTATATCTGTGAATAATGATACCCAAACTCTGAGACAATTGTATAACTCCCAGACAGCAATATATAAAAGCACTGAATATCCAAAGATCTCCCAAGTACACTCAAACAAAATTGGGTAATTATTATTAAGAACTACTTTATTCAAACAGCCCCTACTTTGATTCTTTAACGGGGATACGAGTGAGTACTGAAATAAACACTGGTGATTGAAATAATACTCTCTTTACAAAAATAAATGTTTTATAAAAATTACACTACTTTGAAAGAATTTACATAAAAAAATAAATCACTCTGAATATTAAGTCTGAACAAAACTTAGATTAAGACAAAAGAAATGTTACACTCTTGAGAATTATATAATCACTTGACTCGAAATATTAAATACGCATAAAGCTTTAGACTAAGACAAAATAAATAACTTCTTATGAAAATTATACAATAACTTGTTTCACTGAAAATTATATTTTACACAATTAATTAGTCTTGACACTTTATGGAAACAGTTAACCTGATAACGATACAAATATACTTCACGTTTGTACATAAATCTCCCTGGGCCAGTTACAAACATTTGCACATTACCAACACTCGCCACATTGCAATAGATTTAAAATTTCTGGCGAATTTGCAGCAACGTTTTAACACAGTACGCACGTTAAACGCTGAGGCACAATCACTTTAGAGAGGACACACTATAAGCACTTTGAGTTAGGAGGATGTACTTTGACTCGGCCACAGGACAAGCTGGGTCTATTCTGCTGCTATGCATCCCTGGGGTACATGTATTTGAACTTAGTAACTTTTAAATTATTCAAGGCCAGAGGTCTGGAAGCTTAGGGGCTGGCTCAAAGGCGCATGGTTGGCAATGATTAAACTCTCGGACACGTACCAAGGCAATAGCGAGACGACTCCCTCTCAGCTACCTACCCCCACCTCTGTCCTTGAATAATAAAACAATGATGAACCTAACTCTGAGTTTTTCAAGAACTTCCCAAACCCCGTGGCAAATATAAGAAATGTGTAAGCATATACACTGTAGTACTAGTCATTATTATATAATATCATACGCCAAAGTAGGATGAATTGGAATATTAACACTTGTCTTCTGTAAATAAAAAAGTGAGATGCTTAGTTACATCTAGTGAATTGAGCTTTTCGACGTTAATCAGACAGCAGTTCAGGCAGCTTTCCAAATTATTATTATTATTATTATTATTATTATTATTATCTAAGCTACAACCTTAGTTAGAAAAGCAAGATGCTGTAAACCCAAGGGCTAGTAGAGGGAAAGTAGCCCATTGAGGAAAGAAAATAAGAAAACAAAACTGCTGTGTGCCCAAGTGTACCCTCAAGCAAGAGAACTCAACCCTAGACAGTGAAAGATCATGGTATAGAGGCTATGGCACTACCCAGGACTAGCTAAAATTTCTCTTTTAAAGTAACCACTGAATAATTAAAATGCAGATATAACCACTTGATTGAAGAAGAATTCTTTAGTTATTTCGGTGTTGTCAAGTGTTTGAGGCAAGATGAGAATGTTTAAATAATATGGCACAATATATGGAGGATATTTAGGTAGAGAAAATATGAGCTGTAACCAGAGAGGGCTTCAATGTACTACTATCTGGCCTGTCAAAGGACCAGCTTTCTAACGGTAGTATCTGGACTGGTGGCTTGTGTCTTTAGCTAGCCTAATACCTTTGTAGAACACTGCACCACCAGTGCAGCTAAGTTCTGAATATCGGCATTTTACTAAGGGTGAAGTCAAACACTCTGTGGTGTTCATATATTCCATCAAAGAAGCGAGGTTTGACGCTGCAAACAAAAGCAGCAATAAATATACAAAAAATAATGTAAATATTTATGTAAAACAATATATATACTGTAAATATTATGTAAATACAAAATAATGTTAATGATGTAAAATACAATACAGTAATTCCACAGGTAAGGTTCATTTAACATAGAAAATAAACTTACATTTTCCAGACGCCGATTCTAATACTAAAATTCCCAGATAACCACTGGTACAAGTTGCTGTACCACCAGAAGCAGTCACCACCAGAAGCAGTCAGCCTCCTAGCTAACAGCAACACTGGTCACTTAATACTATGAAGAGTACACTGGGCAGCTCAGCACACCACAAATACTGCAGAACCACAGCATGCAGAAATTCCATGTGCTTTCCAGAGCCTGCCCACGCTGAACCAACAAAGGTGCTAAGGCGGGCATAAATCGCGGCCTTTTGGGCAGATGCCAACTATAACAATACAATATTTTTCAGTACCAACTCAATACTTCTTTTTTATACAAAAAAGTAAACAAAAAATGTATACAGTTTTCCATTCAATAGAAATATTTAATTCAAAATAGTGCACATATGTGTATAATTAAATTACAAAACAAACATCAGGCAATCCCGACGCTCGTTTATCCCCTCATCCTTATCATCAACAAAGAAAACGTGTAGCGCCAACTTAACTAAAAACGTAAAACGCTGTGGCATATCCTACAACCTTCATCGTAAAGCTTTAAAAACAAATAGTTCCTCTTTTATCAATACATCAAAACAGAACGTGCACGATAACTCCCAAAGGAAGACCAATGTCTCAGAGGCATTGTCTGATCAACTCATAACTAAAAACCCCAATGGGCGATTTGTCCCCTCTCCCCCTTTCGGATTTTGAATCGCCAGAACAAGCTCACTAATTCCCGGATTATTTTTGTATTCGGCAATCATTTTCGTGATTATAAACGGGGAGAGAGAGAGATAGAGAGAGAGAGAGAGAGAGAGAGAGAGAGAGAGAGAGAGAGAGAGAGAGAGAGAGAGAGAAGCTTGCTTGTCGTAAATCATACGACTGGTCATTTCCCCGCCTTTATTTTTCTTTTCTCTAGCAGCGTCTGTGTCATTTCCCACGAGAGTGGAGTGGCCATTTATTGGCCATCTATTGACAATGTGAGACTGTGTTTATGGGGCATTTGTTTTCAGTTTGGAGGAAGTCGTGTCCAAGGCGACGGAGGTTCGCGAATGTCGTTAAGACCCTTTTTCCCGTTTCTTGAAGAGGAGACAGTTGAAGTGTCAGTTTTTATCTCAGTACGTTAGAATTGGGTTTTGTTTTGCTGAAGATTTCTCATTTAATGTCATTTGTTATAAGTTCATGCGATACTACTGCTACTATTAATAGTACTACTACTACTATTACTATTATGATTACTAGGATTATTATCCATTATAAAGAAAATATAACGTTTGGTCACTACAACAACTACTACTACTACTACTACTACTACTACTACTACTACTAATAATAATAATAATAATTACTGAAACCTATCCTACTGTTCAAAACACGTCAGTCGAAGAGGTGTGAGAGCATAACGACCAGAAATTGTGAATTCTGTATCGGGCAAGAAGAAATAAAGTTAAAACATTTGCATAATGTTATTTCGCCCTCACTTCGCATAAAATGAAGGCTTTAAAGTGATTTTTAAAACTTAGTTATATTTTCTTTTTCAACCGGATTTTCTCTCTCTCTCTCTCTCTCTCTCTCTCTCTCTCTCTCTCTCTCTCTCTCTCTCTCTCTCTCTCGATGGTACACTTATGTTTTTAAACAGGTATATTTTGCCATAATGGATGGGTGTGCTGTCTCCTGCCCTGCCCCGAAAGCTATCCGTGTATGGCTTTATATATATATATATATATATATATATATATATATATATATATATATATATATATAGATATAGATATAGATATATATATATATATATATATATATATATATATATATATATATATATATATATATATATATATGTGTGTGTGTGTGTGTGTGTGTGTGTGTGTGTATGTATGTATTTGCAGTTGGACTATTTGGTCAAAGTTAGGCCCACCATCAATAACTGTTTGATGACTGCAAGTGCATACGATCGTAAATACTCTCTGCCAAATTATGAACCATGCTTGATGGTGATAGAAATATGCATGCTCATAGGGCATCCCCTGTAAGCAATGCCCGTAAGGATCCCCTTACCAGACTGATAAATGGACAAAGGGTACCGTAGGGTTCAAGCCTGTGGCTAAAGAAGTTAGTGACAGAATGGAAGATCAGAGCGGGTACTTGGAATGCTCATACACTAACAAGAAGATTGAGGTTGATATTAGATGTGGTGGAGAAGAGGAAGATAGAGGTCTTGTGTCTGCAGGAGACATGAATGGAAAGCAAATGGAACTAGAGAGATGGGAAATGGATCCAAACTCTATTACAGCGGGTCACAAGAGAGGAGAAATGGAGTTAAGGTCATAGTAGGTAATAACAGGAAGGAAAAATAGTTTTAGTTAAGTGAGTAAATGATAAGCTTTTAAAGATCCCAATGATAATAGGGGATCATATAATAAATATGATTTAAGCATATGTCACCAGATGGGTTGTCAAGAAGCAGGAAAAATAATTATTCAGACAAGAGTTTGAGGCTGCTAGTAGAATAGTAAAAGAGGAAAAGAAGCAAATCGTAGGAGCAGACATGAATGAAAAAGTGAGGAATAGAAGGGATGGATATGAGAAGGTAAATTGAGGCCTGGAATAAGAAATGAGGATGGGGAGTATTTATCAGAGATGGCTCAGAGTTATGAATTGCCATTTATGAACAGAACCAGGATAAGCATCTGATAACGTATGTAAGTGAAAAGCCAAATAGATTATATATTGGTTAGAGAAGCTGACAAGAAAAATATGATGAACTTTGTGATTTTGGAGGAAGCGTGTTAAACACTATTGACTGGTAGTAATGGATTTTAAAGTAAGAGGTAGAAAACCCAAGGAGATAAAGATAAGATCTAGAATTAAGGTTTAGAACCTCAAAGCAGAAAAGTGTGAGCAAGTTATAAGGATTGTGAGAAAGAGATGACTGGACAGGTTTGAACTTAGACATTGGGCAGAGTAACATGGGGGAAAATATTTGGTTGGGTATGAAAGAAATATGCATAGGGGAAACGCAAGAATTAGTGGGAAGAATCAGCGGATATCGTGTGTCGAAAGAAGAAAAGTAGTGTTGGAACAGGGAGCAGAGGAACGCTACAAAGAAGAGTAAAAAGTAAGTATAGATATTGAAAGAGCGTTAGACCACCTGCTAAATGAAAGGCGGGGAATAAATGAAGGATAAAAGAATATCTATAGGATTTCATACTCGAGGAAAAGGCAAAGCCAAGATTTGGGGCAACTGGTAGTCATCAGGAATAGAGAAATAGAAATATATTACATAGGGATGATGACGTTAAGAAGAGACGGAGAAAATATTATGAGCAGTTATTGCGTACAAAAAGGAGAGACGGGAGGTGGGAGAAGCACAAAGGGTGGTGGGGCCAGTGAAGGCGATGCGGAATGGAGAAGTGAAGAGTGCAATGAGTAAAGTGAAGAATGGTAAAGCACAAGGCCCCTCCGTCTCAGATGGAAATTATTATTATTATTATTATTATTATTATTATTATTATTATTATTATTATTATTACTTGCTAAGCTATAACCCTTGTTGGAAGAGCAGCATGCTAGAAGCCCAGTGGCACCAACAAGGAAAATAGCCCAGTGAGGAAAGGATATGAGGAAATAAACTACAAGAGAAGTTTAAGAACATTAATAACATTAAAATAAATTTTCGTATATAAACAATAAAAAACTTCAAAACAACAAGAGAATGAAAACTTTAAAATAACAGGAGAAAGAGAAACAAGATAGAATAGTGTGCCCGATTGTACCCTTAAGCAAGAGATCTCTACCCCAAGACAGTGGAAGACTATGATACAGAGGCTATGGCACTACCCAAGACTAGAGAACAATGGTTTGATATTGGAGTGCCCTTATCCTAGAAGAGCTGCTTACCATAGTTAAGGAGTCTCTTAGCATTATTATTGATTTTTTAAGTAGTAGATCTCAAAGAGTAGTTGTTGATGGGCACCATAGTGAGTGTAGGAATGTGATATCCGGTGTTCCACAGGGTAGTGTTCTTGGCCCATTACTTTTCATTCTATATACACATGACATGTGGTTTGGCCTAGAAAATAAGCTTGTTGCATATGCAGATGATGCTACTCTCTTTGCATCAATTCCATCCCCTGAATGTAGATCTGGGGTTGGTGAATCCCTTAATAGAGATTTAGCTAAAATTAGTGCATGGTGCAAGTTATGGGGTATGAAGTTGAATCCTAACAAAACTCAAAGTATGATTGTAAGTAGGTCAAGGACAGTGGCTCCTCAACATCTGGATCTCAGTATTGATAATGTTTCTTTAAATTTGTATGACTCTTTCAAAATTTTAGGTGTGTTTCTCGATAGCAAATTTACTTTTGAGAAACATATAAGGTCTGTGTCTTCTTCAATTGCACAAAAAATTGGCTTATTGAGAAAGTCTTTTAAGATATTTGGTGATCAATCTATTCTGAAGAAGTGTTTTAATTCTTTTATTCTACCTTGTTTTGAGTATTGTTCTCCTGTCTGGTCTTCAGCTGCTGATTCTCATCTTAATTTGTTGGACAGAAACTTACGGTCTATTAAATTTCTTATTCCTGATCTAGATATTAATCTCTGGCACCGTCGTTCAATTAGTTCATTATGCATGTTGCATAAGATTTTTCATAACTCTGACCATCCTTTACATTCAGATCTCCCTGGACAATTCTATCCTGTTCGTAATACTAGGCAGGCAGTTAATTCTAATAGCCAGGCCTTCTCCATCACGAGGCTCAATACTATGCAGTACTCTAGAAGTTTTATTCCAGCTGTTACCAAGTTGTGGAATGATCTTCCTAATCGGGTTGTTGAATCAGTAGAACTTCAAAAGTTCAAAGTGGGAGCAAATGCTTTTTTGTTGACCAGGCGGACATGAGTCTTTTTATAGTTTATATATGACATATTTGTTTTTGACGTTGTTAGTAGTTTGTATATGACATATCTGTTATGACGTTGTTACTTTATTTAGAATGATTTATTGTTAATTTGTTCTCTTCAGTTATTTATTTCCTTATTTCCTTTCCTCACTGGGCTATTTTTCCCTATTGGGGCCCCTGGGCTTATAGCATCTTGCTTTTCCAATTAGGGTTGTAGCTTGGATAGTAATAATAATAATAATAATACCAAGAGGAAATTAGCCACTAAACTATTCCATTGCAGTAGTTAACCTCTTGAGAGAAGAAGAATTGTTTGGCAATTTCAGTGTTGTCGAGTGTATGAGGGAAGAGGAGATTGTGTAAAGATTAGGCTCGACTATTCTGTGTATGTGTTAGCAAAGATGAAATTAGCTATACCAGAGAGAAGGATCCAATGTAGTACTGTCTGGCCAGTCAAAGTACCCAATAACTCTCTAGCGGTAGTATCTCAACGGCTGGCTGGTGCCCTGACCACCCTACTACCTAGGGGGAAGATTGGATGATGGATTTATTGGGAACACTATGGGAAGAAGAAATAATGTCTAAATGCTTGGATGAGTCTAATGATATATATATGTATATATATATATATATATGTATATATATATGTATATATATATATATATATATATATATATATATATATATATATATATATATATATATATATATACAGCAAAAAGGGAAGATCATGGAATGTGATAACTACAGGGGAATTAAACTAACAGAACATGTTTTAAAAGTCTTAGAGAGGGATTCTATATAATATATTGAGAGAGATAGTAAAGATTTGGAAACAGCAGTATGTATTCACGAAGGGGAGAGGAACTGTGTATGCCATCTTTATCGTAAATGGCAAAGAGACTAGAGGGAAACCAGAAGCCCTTCTGTGCATTTGTAGATTTAGAGAAGGCTTATGATAGAATACCAAGAGAAGTCATGTTTTGGTGCATAGGGAAGATGAAAGTCCCATAGGAGTTGGTTAGAATGGTAAATATTATATACAAAAGTACAAGGACAAAAGTAGTAACAGCTGTTGGAGAAACTGAAACCTTTGAAGTTAATGTTGGATTGCACCAGGGGTCGGCATTAAGCCCGTTTTTATTTGCGTTGGTCTTGGATGTATTAAGTAAAGGGATCAGAAATGAAAAGTTGAAGGAGTTGCTAAATGTAGATGATTTGGTGATTACAGCTGAAAAATTAAGAAGAATTACTGAAGAGAGTTGTAAAGTGACAAGAGACTTTGGAAGTGGGTGGCTTGAGGGTAAGTGTGGAGAAGACTAAAGATATGGTAAGCAGTGAAGAAGGTAGGTACATGATAGCCATACATGAAAGTCGAGCAGCAGTTTTAAAAAAGGTAGACCAATTTAGATATTTGGGATCTGCTGTAAATCAGGAGGGATGATGTTAGGCTGAAGTTAAGAGTAGGATAAGAGCAGCATGGGGAAAGTGGAGGGAGGTAGCAGGAGTGGTATGTGATAAGAAAATGCCAATGAAGGTAAAAGTCAAGATCTATAGCACAGTAAAAAGACCAGTGTTGAAGTATAGATCAGAAGCTTGGGCTTTAAGAAGAAAAGTGAAAGCAAGGATTTAGAGAACAGAAGAAAATGCTACGGTGGATTATGGAAAAATCACTGTTTGAAAGATTGGAAATTATGAAGTAGGAATGGCAGGTGTTGTAAAGATTACAGAGATGATGATAGTGTCACGACTGAGATGGTGGGGGCACGAGTTGAGGAGGGATGGCGGGGAAGAGTGAGGAGAGCTTGGGAGGAACCTGTTAGGGGAGAAGATCAAGAGGTAGGGACATATAAATGGCGAGATATGGTGAAGGATGATATGGACATAAGAGGTTTGTTGGAAGATTATGCCGTTGATATATGTGTATTTATGTATGTATATGTGTATATGTATATATATATGTATATATATATATTGTGATGGCTGGTTTTGACCACCACTCAAAACACTACACTTATCAAATAGTATTCACCATCATACAGTACTAAGTCCACTAAAGGTGGAATAGTAACCAAATATCAATACGAGTGCAAAGTCAACTCAAGGGGACAAAGAAAATACCACAAAAATTTCCTTAACTTTAATACATAATAACAAGACAGAAATAACACCTGAACCACAATAATACAATAATAAATTATACACACTCAATCTTAACTCCCTGTAAAAGAAAACAATTACACGATTATAGAAAGGTCATCAACACATGCATACTAAATGGAGAGAGGGTCCAGAAAGGAGAAGGCCAACGAAAAGTGAGAACATCCTAACAAATACAAACTAAATATCCCTATCAAATTGACGATGGCTGGTGTGATTCAAAGGCTTTCACAAGCTCCACTAATGACGTCAGCTGACTATCAACGGTCGTGATCACGATACTTTAGCAGGTATAAATATTATTACCTTGGGACAGAGAGGTCCCCTTGGCTTTTACTGAACCAAGGGCAGTGCACAAAATGTTAAGATGAACTGGATCCTTGCTGCAGAGAATGGATATCCAAAAAGCTAAATAGCTTCACACTGTAGCTCTGCAATGGCGAGGAGTAAATATAATCCAGTAGCAAAAGTCGTGCCCTTCAATGTTGGAGGCTCAGAAACACACTGAGGAACCATCCTCAAAAAAAGCCCCTCCAAAACTCCGTTCACGCAGGAGCGCAGCCACGTAACCAACACCACTTGAAAATATAAAACAGCCGTTAGTCCATTATAACCACTAACATAACCACCAGTGAAAAGACAAACAATTAAAGCAAGACAACAATAATTCTACAGTATATTTAACCTAATACATCTATAAAAACTTAAATAATTTAGACATATTAAAGCAATAATGTTACACCTCCTCACCCAACCAAAAAAAAAATTCTCAAAATTTTTTTTTTTCTAAAGTGATTTGAATTACCACATACAGGTTATCACATAATGAAATATTAAACCAACACTCAAAAATATTAAACATTAAACCAACACTCAAAAATGATTATTAAACAAACTGCAAAAACATGACAAACAAAAGGAAAGAGGGGGGCAAGTACCAAGGTTTGCAGCTCACAAGGATAGCCATATATAACCAATACTAAAAAAAATCTTAAACCTAAATTAATCACGAGTAAACTTTCCAAAACCAGAAAACCAAAACATCACCATCTGATAAATAGGTACCCAATCTAAAAATTTCACATCACTCATATCGTTAATAAACTTAATTAAGAGTCATTGCACTAACAACCGGATTCTGTATATATAGTCCAAAAGCTATAACCTTTTCCACACTCGATACACTGTTCATTTTCAGGGATACACATCACTCACTATCAATAAATGTTGATCACAAAAACCACTGTCTATTTCAGTGTTATATATCACACTTATCACCATAGTGTCCAATACATACACACACACCGAACGACACAGAGAAGACCACCACAAGACTCCCCTGCGCAAACAAACAAACAAACTCGATGAAGCGTAATAATTAGCCTGAAAATACAGAATACCAGATTAGTGCCTATCTCTTTTCTTAGCTTATTATAAACCTTATCGTACCTGACACCTCTAAACCTTAGTAGATTAACCTTAACTCAGTCTAGGGTACCACTCATACACCAGCCTGTAGCGCCTAAAAAACGGCTGTTGTGCTACAGACTCGTAGGGCCCATGACCCATCTAATTGATCAATCATTAGAAAGTACCAGTGATCACCCTCACCTTTTAACCTTACAGATCCCATATACTATACCCAAAACATTATAGTCTTCTGTAAACAAACCATGATTAATAAATTTTAAATATACAATTGCTTCTACTCACTACGTGCCCACTTCAACAGCACACACACCATAATTAGAACGATACAGATACTATCTTTAATAACTGCATAGCCCTCTGACAATCAACTAATATTCAACGCTGCGAGAGAGAAAATCGGCAACAATATTATCTTTTCCTGGGATGTGGGAAAATTTTAAATTCCATTCTTGCAGCATGAGACTCCACCTCATCAATCGTTGATTTTTATTTTTGTATCTGCTGATGAAGGTCAGGGGATTATGGTCTGTCAAGACCTTAATAGGTGTATCTGAGGAGGAGAGATAAACCTGAAAATGATTAATAGCGAATATTAACGCAAGTGTCTCTTTCTCCACAGTTGAATACCTACGTTGGGCGGGGGACAATTTTTTTGAAAAGAATGCGACAGGATGAGAAACTCCCTGCTCGTCATTCTGCAACAACACCGCTCCTACACCAACGTCACTTGCATCCGTGGCAAGAGAAAAAGGAAGGTCAAAATCAGGAGCTCTCAAGACAGGGAAATTAATTAAAACTCTTTTTAAATTATCAAAAGCCCTTTGAGTTTCATTCGTCCAGACAAATGCTACATTCTTTCTCAAGAGATTTGTTAACGGATCGGCTATATCCGAAAAATTCCTAACAAACCTTCGGTAGTACCCACTCAAACCAAGGAATCTTCGGACATCCCTCCTACATTTAGGGACTACCATATTTTCAATACTTTCGATATTGGCCTGCTTAGGAGCAACTTTACCATTACCAACCTCATGACCCAAATATACCACCTTCGCCTTTGCGAAATCGCTTTTCTTTAAATTAATTACCAAATTTGCCTTTTTCAACACCTCAAATAGTGCCCTAATAAGTTTTAAATGGGTTTCCCAATCATCGCTATAAATAACAATATCATCAATATACACAACACATCCTTCTAACCCATGGACTAAAGTATTCATTAACCTCTGAAAGGTAGCAGCCGCGTTCTTCATACCAAACGGCATAACTTTACATTGAAACAATCCCTGTGGTGTTACAAAAGCAGACAGGGCCCTTGCCCGCTTTAAAAGAGGAACTTGCCAATAACCTTTCAACAAATCGAATTTGCTAATGTATTTGGCCTTCCCCATTCGATCAATACAATCCGGTAATCAAAACATAACCTGAAATCACCGTCGGATTTCTTTACCAATACAACAGGTGATGACCAAGGACTTTGACTAGGTTCAATTAGGTCATGTTTTAGCATATAATCCACTTCCTTTGCTACAACCTCATTTTTGAAGGGATTCAACCTGTAAGGAGATTGTTTCACAGGAGTGGCGCTACCTACCTCTACATCATGTTCAAGGACCGAAGTCCTACCCGGTACATCCGAAAATAATTCTTTATAATTAGATACTAAATTTTTCAAAGACCTTTGTTCTTCCTTACCTAAATGTGAAATTACTCCCGAAAATTTTTCCAAAGACTTTCTATTATCCGATCGCCATTCACATCCATTAAAACAATTATCATCAATACCCTCCCCCTCTGAAAAAGAAAAATGGTTATTGTTCTCAGAATCTACCGTGTTCCCAATAGTTGCCACAGGAATGACTTTTTCCCGTTCCATATAAGCTTTCAACATATTTACATGACACAGTTGAAAAGGTTTCCTTCTTTGAGGTGTCTCCACTAAATAGTTAACTTCACTTATTTTTTTCAAAATTTTCCAAGGACCTGAAAAAGAAGCTTTCAATGGATTCCCTGGGAAGGGTAACAAAACCAATACTTTATCGCCTACCGCAAAGTCGCGTGTCTTGGACCTTCTATCAAAGAAAAACTTCATTCTTTTTTGGCTACATAATAAGTTTTCACCCGCAAATTTCCAAGCCTTGGTTAATTTATCGCCTAGATTAGACACATAATCCAATAAATTAACCTCAGGGACGTCTCCCTCCCAAGACTCACGAACCACATCAAGAGGACCTCGAACACAATGGCCAAACACAAGGCTGAAAGGCGAAAAACCTAAAGACTGACTTGGGACAGAACGAAAAGCGAACAACAAATAAGGTAATTCCTTATCCCATTCAGAACCATTAATCAAACAATATTTCTTTACCATGGATTTCAGGGTCTGATGAAATCTCTCCAGAGCTCCCTGGCTTTCCGGATGATATGGAGAAGAGGTCACATGTTTTATATTTAACTCTGCCATTTTATCTCTGAAATACCTGCTAACAAAATTAGAACCACAATCCGATTGAATAATCTTAGGCATCCCAAACCTGGTAAAAAAGTCAATTAGTACATCTACAATTTTAACACTTTTTATTGTACGTAGTGGTATTGCCTCGGGATATCGAGACATCCTATCCATGATTGTCAAAATATACTCATTACCACTACGCGTCTTCGGTAATGGTCCAACCACATCAATAATGACTTCCTTAAAAGGTTCGGAAACTACAGGAATAGGACATAGAGGCGATTTTGGAATCCGCTGATTGGGTTTACCGACCCTCTGGCACACATCACAACTATTGACAAACTTCTTTACATCTGCCTTCAACTTCGGCCAATAATAATTCCCTAACAATTTGCAAGAAGTTTTATGAATTCCAAAATGGCCGGCCAGACCACTTTCGTGCGCCAATGACATTAACTCCTTCCTGTAACCAAAAGGAACCATTATCTGTTTCACAATTTCATAATCAACATTATCCACCCCCATAGGCCTACTCAACCTATATAAAATATTATTAAATATCTTAAATTTGGGACCAGTCATATCAGACACCTCCCCTGACTCGATAGAGAGTTCCCGAAACTCCTTTTTCTGGGCTTTGATTAGCTCTTCAGTAGTCCAATTTAACTTGTCCGATAACATTCCAAGATCTACAGCTAGGCTATCACTACGATCTAAACTACTTAAATCTACATCAATTGTTGACTCTGCAGCGTCAACAATTCTAGCACTAGAACGAGTAACTGCTGCTACTTCACTATCAGGGTTTATCAATATCGGACAATTATTATTCTTCATAGCCACATCATTCCCTAACACAACATCAACCTCCTTAACCGGGAATTTATCAACTATGGCCAATTTCAAATTCCCTGCAAAGGAAGGGCAGATTAAATTAAAATTTTCAATAGCATATGACTTTACAGAATCGGGAAAACCAGCCAATAACACAAATTCCCCACTTTTGGGTACAAAATTACAAGGTAATGCCTCCCTTAGAATCAAAGACTGAGCTGCACCGGTATCACGCAAAATACGCACTCGTCTTTTCTCGGACGAATTGGCGAAGGAGACACTACCGAAAGACAAATATCTGTCAAAACAACCAGGTAGTCATTGATCAGCGAATGTTGTTGGGGTAGGTTCTCTCTCTCTCTCTTCCACACCCATCACTGGCCTAACATTAGCATTTTGAGATTTTTTAAACGCATAACACATACTCTTTACGTGCCCCTTCTTATTGCAAAAGAAGCACGTCAATGTTTTCAATTTCTCTGGATTATATATATTTGGCCTATTGCCTCTGTTAGGAGAAAAATTATTATTAGCGTTACCCTGATTATTATTACTTCCCTGATTATTTCTACTAAACACCTTAGCATTATTATTAGGATTAGCATTATTATTCCTACCCATCTTAACCCAACCAGAATTCACCTTTGTCGTTACTCCCCCTAACTCACTCTTATGAGACAAGCAATATTCGTCACTAGCGATGGCTACCTCCTGAACAGTCCCGAGTTTTAACTCTTCGAGGTGGACCTTCAGTTTATCCGGGACACACCTTTTAAACTCCTCCACCAACATTAACTCCTTCAATCTCTCAAAATCTCCCACCTCCTTGGACTTGAACCAATCGCTAGCATACTGTTCCTTCGCCCTGGCAAATTCAACATAAGTTTGTTCCCTACATTTTTCTAAGTTCCGGAAGCGTTGCCTATAAGCTTCAGGGACTAACTCATAGGCCTTCAAGACAATAGCCTTCACACTCTCATAATCTGCTGATAGATCCTCCTCCAGCGTTACATATACCCTCTGAGCTCTTCCAACCAATTTACTTTGTATAAGAGTGGTCCAATACTCTTGGGGCCACTCCAACCTTGCAGCAATCCTCTCAAACGATACAAAAAACTCTGCTACATTATTTTCTTCGAATTTAGGTACAAATTTGAGAGCCTGCGATAAATTAATAGCAGGAGTTACTAACCTATTTGGGGAATGGGCGGGGGAAAAAGAAACTGGGTTTCTCATAGCAATCTCATGCTGCCTCTCCTTTTCTCTTTCCCCTGCCTTAAACTTTTCCATTTCAAATTCCATTTGTCTCAGGGCAATTTGCCTATCCAAAATTTCTACTGACACTACATTATCAGGTTTCACCTCTTGTTCCCCACTTGTCTTTACAGTTTTAACATAATCATAAATTTGCAATAGCAATACACCCTTTCTAATGGACACATCATATTCCAATTCAAAATGCTCTGCAACAATTTCCAAGTCTTCCCTATTTAACTCTGCCAACCTCTCTTGCCACCCCTCCCCTCTAAGGAGTTCGAATACGTTAACAGCCATGATCACTTATTCACACAAAACACTAAATTTACATAAAACAACACCGAGGAGGTGAAAATACACTGCCTGAAAAAAAAAAAATTACCCCAAGAATTAACTTTGCACAAACAGGTGAATACTCAGGAACGAACAATCCTGTCACGGTCGCCACTTGTGATGGCTGGTTTTGACCACCACTCAAAACACTACACTTATCAAATAGTATTCACCATCATACAGTACTAAGTCCACTAAAGGTGGAATAGTAACCAAATATCAATACGAGTGCAAAGTCAACTCAAGGGGACAAAGAAAATACCACAAAAATTTCCTTAACTTTAATACATAATAACAAGACAGAAATAACACCTGAACCACAATAATACAATAATAAATTATACACACTCAATCTTAACTCCCTGTAAAAGAAAACAATTACACGATTATAGAAAGGTCATCAACACATGCATACTAAATGGAGAGAGGGTCCAGAAAGGAGAAGGCCAACGAAAAGTGAGAACATCCTAACAAATACAAACTAAATATCCCTATCAAATTGACGATGGCTGGTGTGATTCAAAGGCTTTCACAAGCTCCACTAATGACGTCAGCTGACTATCAACGGTCGTGATCACGATACTTTAGCAGGTATAAATATTATTACCTTGGGACAGAGAGGTCCCCTTGGCTTTTACTGAACCAAGGGCAGTGCACAAAATGTTAAGATGAACTGGATCCTTGCTGCAGAGAATGGATATCCAAAAAGCTAAATAGCTTCACACTGTAGCTCTGCAATGGCGAGGAGTAAATATAATCCAGTAGCAAAAGTCGTGCCCTTCAATGTTGGAGGCTCAGAAACACACTGAGGAACCATCCTCAAAAAAAGCCCCTCCAAAACTCCGTTCACGCAGGAGCGCAGCCACGTAACCAACACCACTTGAAAATATAAAACAGCCGTTAGTCCATTATAACCACTAACATAACCACCAGTGAAAAGACAAACAATTAAAGCAAGACAACAATAATTCTACAGTATATTTAACCTAATACATCTATAAAAACTTAAATAATTTAGACATATTAAAGCAATAATGTTACAATATATATATATATATATGTATATATGATATAATTTTATATATACATATATTACATATATATATACACACACACACACACACATATATATATATATATATATATATATATATATATATTATAGATATGTATATATATATATATATATATATATATATATATATATATATATATATATATATATATATATGCATTTATTTATGTATATATATATATATATATATATATATATATATATATATATATATATATGCATTTATTTATGTATATATATATATATATATATATATATATATATATATATATATATATATATATATATATATATATATATATATGTAAATATGTTTTTATAGATGTGTATATATATATATATATATATATATATATATAAATTTGTATACATACACTCTGTATTTATATGTGTATGTATGTGAAAATCATCACAATAAATTAAAAATAATCTTTTATCACATACAGAAACCAAACCACAGTTGTATTCAGATAAATTATGATGTCGCTATCAATCATGCCACCACCAGAGGCTCCAAATGAAGTTGGAACCTACGTATGCTCCATTTCAGCAATGACCTGGTGAGAGACAGCCTTTCAAGCCAGCGAGTTTTGCACAACTTCCTCTCTCACCTGGTTACTTAATTCTTAGTTTCTAATATGGATGACTGCAGAGGTTAAAATCCTTGTCTGGTTAGAAATTCGTCTTATAAAATCATGAATTCGACATTAAAAGATATTTCTGGCGTAGTTGAATATAGATGTATATATACATGTATAGATTATACACTAATGCCATCAAAATACCCTTTTGATGGTATTTGTGGACTATGAAAAAGCCTTTGACAGTGCGCACCGGCCAGTTTTGTGGAGAGTCCTGCGTTATTATGGAATTCCTTTTGAATATGTAAATTTGATTAAGTCTGTTCATGAACGTAGCAAGTGCAAAGTTAATGTTAATGGACTCTTATAAAGTGAGCTTCCAGTGAACAGCGGAGTACTCCAAGGGAGTGTGTAGAACAGTCAGAGATGGTGGAGAAGGATTGGACTGGATTGGTGATAGAGATTTAGCAGACCCAGAGTATGGTAATGATGCTGTCCTTGTTAGCAGAACACCACTAGATATGCAATGCTTGCTTACTAGAATGCATGAAATATTACGCGATGTTGAGCTGAAGATAAATAGAAGAAAGACAGAGATGATGAGAACGGAGTATGCAATGCACGATGAAATATCATTGGAAGGAGAAACGATTACTGAGGTACAATCATTTAAGTATTTAGGAACAATGATCTCCAATACAGGGTCTTTAGAATTAGATTTTAGTGGAAGATTGAAAAGAGCAAATGAGGTTGAGACTATAAATCAGTTTAGTAAGATCGGGGTTACTTTATGGACATGAGTCATGGTATGACAATGAAACAATCTCTAATAGAATTAGTAAATTTGAGAGTAAAGCCCTCAGAAGGATATTGGGAGTTGAATAGCAGGACAGGATTAGAAATGAAACTATAAGAGAGATTACTCGAGTGCC
>NC_090752.1:31808848-31813848 GCF_036898095.1 Palaemon carinicauda
CATAATGTTAAAATAATGGACCCATGTCATAAAAAACTGAAAATATTCAAAGCGGAAAAACAAGAGAGGTTGTAGTTATAGAATTCCAAACGTTCGTTTCTGTTAGAAAGAACAATGAATTAAATAGTCGGATGATTGTTGATTATTTACTGAATAACTGCAAAAGGCTGTGAAGATATTAAACCTGATTAGAGAGTCCTTTTTTACTGTTTATTCAATTGGTTAGAAACCTCATGAGGTTATGTATCAGTTGTATATCAGAGGTATTTATAGTTACTTTTGACATGGTATTTAGAAGAGAGAGAGAGAGAGAGAGAGAGAGAGAGAGAGAGAGAGAGAGAGAGAGAGAGAGGAGAGAGAGAGAGAGAGAGAGAGAGAGAGAGAGAGTAAATTTCTTTTTCGCCTCTTTGTGTAGGATGTTAAGTTCGGTAACTTGATGTATGAATGCAAGTGTTCGTTGAGAGAGAGAGAGAGAGAGAGAGGAGAGAGAGAGAGAGAGAGAGAGAGAGAGAGAGAGAGAGAGAGAGAGAGAGAGAGAGAGAGTAAATTTCTTCTTCGCCTCTTTGTGTAGGATGGTAAGTTCGGTAACTTGATGTATGAATGCAAGTGTTCGTTGAGAGAGAGAGAGAGAGAGAGAGAGAGAGAGAGAGAGAGAGAATGTAAATTCCCTCTCCTGGGCATTAGCTGTGGAATTGTGCACGCGAGTGAGAGCCTTCATTTGAGTTTGCCTGCTTTTGTTTGTCGACAATCGATATCCATTAGTGACGTCATGAGAACCTATTAAAGTTCCAGTCAAAACAGGAATCGCTGAAGGAATAGAAGCCAACGCCAATTAGGAATTCACTCTTGGCTGCATATTTACAGGCATTTACAAAGTCTGAAGGAGGTCTTTTCACGCTAGAGCAGTTCGCACCCATGTTTGTGTTTATATATATATATATATATATATATATATATATATATATATATATATATATATATGTGTGTGTGTGTGTGTGTCTGTATGTATATACATTTATATACACATACATATATATATATATATATATATATATATATATATATATATATATATATATTGTGTGTATCCATGTGTATATATAGCGTATATAGTTATGTATAGATAAATACACACAAACACACACACACACACACACACATATATATATATATATATATATATATATATATATGTGTGTGTGTGTGTGTGTGTATGTATATTCTGTATACATTTGTATATATATATATATATATATATATATATATATATATATATATATGTGTGTGTGTGTGTGTGTGTCTATACATATATATGTATATATGCATCTATTTGAATATATATGAATAAATGTGTATATATTCATGTACAGAAATGTATGTATATGTACATATATGAAATTTTATACATATAGTTATACATGTGTCTATGTATATATGTTTATGTATACATAGATATATAAACAGTATATATGCATATATATATATATATATATATGTATGTATGTATATGTATATAATATATATATATATATATATATATATATATATATATATATATATATATATATATATATGCATGTGAATGTATGTATGTATGTATGTATGTATATATATATATAATATATGTATATATGTATGTATATATATACAGTATATATATATGATATTATTATTATTATTATTATTATTATTATTATTATTATTATCAATATTATTATTATTATTATTATTATTATTATTATTATTATTATCCAAGCTACAACCGTAGTTGGAACACCAAGATATTATAAGCCCAAGGGCTCCAATGGGGAAAAATAGCCTAGTGAGGAAAGGAAATAAGGAAATAAATAAATGATGAGAACAAATTAACAATAAATGATTCTAAAAACAGTAACAACGTCAAAACAGATATGTCACAAATAAACTACAAAAAGACTTATGTCAGCCTGTTCAACCTAAAAACATTTGCTGCGACTCTGAACTTTTGAAGTTCTACTAATTCTACTACCCAATTAGGAAGATCATTCCACAACTTGGTCACAGCTGGAATACTGTGTATTATTGAGCCTCATGATGGAGAAGGCCTGGCTATTAGAATTAACTGCCTGCCAAGGATACGAACAGGATGAAATTCTTCAGGAAGATCTGAATGTAAAGTGTGATCAGAGTTAAGAAAAATCTTATGCAACATGCATAATGAACTAATTGAACGACAGTGCCAAAGATTAATATCTAGATCAGGAATAAGAAATTTAAAAGACTGTAAGCTTCTGTCCAACAAATTAAGATGAGAATCAGCAACTGAAGACCAGACAAGAGAACAAAACTCAAATCAACGTAGAATGAAAGAATTAAAACACTTCTTCAGAATAGATTGGTCATCAAAATTCTTGAAAGACTTTCTCAATAAGCCAATTATTTTGTGCAATGGAAGAAGACACAGACCTAATATGTTTCTCAAAAGTAAATTTGCTGTCGAGAATCACACCTAAAATTTCAAAAGAGTCATACAAAGTTAAAGAAATATTATCAATACTGAGATCCAGATTTTGAGGAGACACTGTCCTTGACCTACTTAAAATCATACTTTGAGTTTTGTTGGGATTCAACTTCGTACCCCATAATTTGCACCGTGCACTAATTTTAGGTAGATCTCTATCAAGGGATTCAGCAACCCCAGATCTACATTCAAGGGATGATATTGACGCAAAGAGAGTAGTATCATCTGCATATGCAACAAGCTTGTTTTCTACACCAAACCACATGTCATGTGTATATAGTATAAAAAGTAATGGACCAAGAACACTACCCTGTGGATCACCAGATATCACATTCCTATACTCGCTATGGTGCCCATCAACAACAACTCTTTGAGATCTATTACTTAAAAAATCAATAGTAATGTTAATGATTAACACGGTCAAAGTCAGCACTAAAATCAACGCTAATCATACTAACTTCCTGACCACAATCAAGGGATTTTCTGTACAGCATTGGAGATTGTAAGAAGGGCATCACATGCTCCAAGGCCTTTACGAAAACCAAATTGCAAACTGGGGAATAGATGATTACCTTCAGTAAGCCTATCAAGACGTTTAGCCAAAAGACGTTCAAAAACTTCAGATAATAGATAATATGGGATTTATAGTAATTGGGTGGTAATCAGTTGGACTTGAGCTACCACAAACACATTTACATAAAGGAGTAACATTACCAATTCTCCAAGAAGTACTAAAAGCTCTTCTTGTTAACTTGCACAAAATAACAGATAACTTCGGAGCTAAGAATTTAGCAGTTTTTATAAACAAACAAAGGAAAAATACCATTTGGGTCTACATTTCCATAAGCATCAACGTCCATCAACGGAGCTCTAATTTCACGAGATCAAAAAGTTAAACTGTTAGTTTAGCCTCAGGAAAACAAGATTGAGGAAGTTCAAGTTTTTCATTACTCTGTTTACTATCAAAAACATCAGCCAAAAGGGTTGCCTTTTCATTAGGACAGTAAGTGTCTGAGCCATCTGGTTTAAGTAAAGGAGGAACTGTTGCATGTACACCAAAGAGTGCAGATTTTAGGCTATATAGACCACCATTTATGTTCCTGAGTTGTATCGGTTGAGGCATAAACTCTCTGAGCAAAAGCTCTAAGCTGAGTATGGTTATTCCAGGTCAAATCTGATCTGTTACTCTTCCAAAGATGATAGGCCTCCTGCTTCTCCAAATAAGCACGTATGCAATCATCATTGAACCACGTTTTGTCCTTCACTCGGTAGGCTACCTTAGCACATGAGAAGGGATACGCCTATTAATTATGCTAACTAGATTCTCATTCAAAGGGACAACAGGATCAACACTACTATATAATTGTGACCAATTCGAGCACAAAAGATCATGCAAAATCCCATTCCAGTCTGCTTGATATTTCATATAAATTTTACAACAGTATGATACCTCAGTGACAGGTTGCTCGGTCTTCACTACTAATGAAATCAAGGCATGATCAGATGTCCCGACTGGAGGACCAACCTTACTAGTTATAACGCCAGGGGAGTCAGTGTATACAAGGTCCAAGCAATTACCAGACCTGTGAATAGCTTCACTTATGATTTACTCACAGCCTATGGTGAGCCTTAAAATCACCAAGAAAGACTAAAGAAGCCTATCTATCATCTTCCTGTATCTTGGCCATAATGGTAAGAAGACAATCGGTAGATCGAACACAAATAAAAGTTGTTATGCCTGCCAAAACCTTTTATTACCCGAATCTCATGACATCCACATTCATAGCAGGACTTATATATACATATATACATATATATATATATATATATATATATATATATATATTCATATATATATGTATATACTGTATATATATACATATACACATGTACAGACATATATCTATCTATATATATATATATATATATATATATATATATATATATATATATATATATATATATATGTATCTATATACAAATACACATATACATACATATATATGTATATATATACATACATATATATATATATATATATATATATATATATATATATATATATATATATATATATATATATATATATTTGAGATGTGACGAGATATTTCCCATTTACACTTAATAATTTATTTTTTTTAAACCGATTTTTTTTGGTGGTAAATTATTCTTGTTTTAATGCGCTCACGTTTTAGTAGTAACTGGAAAGATTTATCGAATGACATTCTAAACATTGTCGAACTCTCTCTCTCTCTCTCTCTCTCTCTCTCTCTCTCAGCACCAAAGTCCTTTGCGAAAGTTAGCGTAAAACCATGGAACCATCCTCCAGGCAGATTTATGGATGTTAGTGCTGGAAAGTTTAAGACCGTCTGTAATGCGCCCCTCTCTCTCTCTCTCTCTCTCTCTCTCTCTCTCTCTCTCTCTCTCTCTCTCTCTCTCTCTCTCTCTCTCTCGAAAATATCTTTTACTCTCTATTTTAAAACTGTTTCTGGCAGCGTTA
>NC_090752.1:31818848-31843848 GCF_036898095.1 Palaemon carinicauda
AACAGACACGGAAGGGAAGGGTTGGTAGTTATTTGAATAAAAAAGACACAGAAGGGAACTGTTGGTAGTCATGGGAATAAAACAGACACAGAATGGAATGGCTGGTAGTTATGGGAATAAAAGACACGGATGGGAACACCTGGTAGTTATAGGGAAAGAAACAGACTCGGAAGGGAACGGCTGATAGTTGTGGGAATAAAATAGAAATGGAAGAGAATGACTGATAGTTATGGGAATAAATCAGACACAGAAGGGACCAATTGGGAGTTATTGGAATAAAACAGACACAGAAAGGATCGGTTGGTAGTTTAGGGAATAAAAAAGTCACGGAAAGGAACGGCTGGTAGTTATTAGAATAAAACAGACATGGAAGGGAAGGGTTGGTAGTTATGGGATTAAAACAGACACAGAAGGGAACAGTTGATTGTTATGGGAATAAAAAAGACACGGAAGGGAACGATTGTTAGTTATGGGAATAAAACGGTCATGGTAGGTCACGGCTCGTAGTTATGGGAATATAACAGACGTGGAAGGGAACGGCTGACAATTATGGGAATAAAACAGACATAAAAGGGAAAGGCTGGTTGTTATGAGAATAAAACAGACACAGCAGGGAAATGTTGCTGGTTATGGGAATAAAGGTCACCAAAGGGAATGGTTGGTAGTTATGGGAATAAAACAGACATGGAAGGGAACGGCTGATATTTATGGGAATAAAACAGACACGGAAGTGAATGGTTGGTAGTTATGGGAATAGAACAGTCACGGAAGAAACGGCTGGTAGTTAAGAAAATAGAACAGACACAAAAGGGAACGATTCATAGTTATGGGAATAAAACAAACACGGAAGGGAACAGCTGAAAATTATAGAGATTAAAACAGACGCGGAAGGGAACAGCTTATATTTGTGGGAATAAAAGACACGGAAGGGAATGGCTGATATTTATGGGAATAAACCGGACACAGAAGGGAACAACTGGTAGTTATGGAAATTAAACACACAGAAGGGAACGGCTGGTAGATGTGGCAATAAAAAAGACTCAGAAGGGAACGGCTGATAATTTTGGGAATAAAACAGACGCAAAAGGGAACGACTGGTAGTTATGGGAATAAAAAAGACACGGAAGTGAGTGGGTTGTAGTCATGGGAATAAAATAGAAACAGAAGGTAACGACTGGTAGGTATGTGAATAAAAAAGGCACGGAAGTGAACGGCTGGTAGTTACGGGAATAAAACAGACACAGAAGTGAACGGTTGGTAATTATGGGTATAAAACAGACATGGAAGGGAACAACTGGTAGGTATGGGGATAAAACAGACACGCAAGGTAACGACTAGTAGTTATGGCAATAAAACAGACACGGAAGGGAACAGTTGGTAGTTATGAGAATAAAACAGACAGAGAAGGAAACAACTGCTAGTTATGGGAATAAAGCAGACATAGAAGGAAACGACTGGTAGTTATGTGTATGAAACAGACACAGAAGGAAACGACTGGTAGTTTTGGAATAAAACAGGCACGGAAGTGAATGGCTAGTAGGTAAGGGAATAAAACAGGCACAGTAATGAACAACTGGAAGTTCTGGGAATAAAACAGACATGAAACGGAACGCATGGTAGTTATGGGAATAAAATACACATGGAAGGGAATGGTTGATAATTTAAGGGAATAAAAGAGACACGGAAGGGAACGGTTGGTAGTTATGGGAATAAAACAGACACGGAATGGAACGACTGGTAGTTACGTGAATAATACAGATATGGAAGGGAACGGTTGGTAGTTTTGGGGGAAAAACAGACACGGAAAAGAACGGCTGGTAGTTATAGAAATAAAACAGAAATGGAGGGGGACGGTTGATAGTTATGAGAATAAAACAGGCACGGAAGGGAACGGTTGATATTTATGTGAATAAAACCGACATGGAAGGGAACGGCTGACAGTTGTGTGAATAAAAGACACATGGAGGGGAACGATTGGTATTTATGGTATTAAAACAGACACGGAAGGGAATGGCTGGTAGTTATGGGAATAAAGCAGAAATGGAAGGGAACGGCTGATAGTTATGGAAATAAATAAGACATGGAAAGAAACAGCTGGTAGTTATGGGAATAAAACAGACATGGGAGGGAATGGTTGGCAGTTATGGGAATAAAACAGACACGGAAGGGAAGGGTTGGTAGTTATTTGAATAAAAAAGACACAGAAGGGAACTGTTGGTAGTCATAGGAATAAAAAAGACACAGAATGGAATGGCTGGTAGTTATGGGAATAAAAG
Source organism: Palaemon carinicauda (assembly GCF_036898095.1). Lineage (NCBI taxonomy): Eukaryota > Metazoa > Arthropoda > Malacostraca > Decapoda > Palaemonidae > Palaemon > Palaemon carinicauda. The sequence continues at coordinate 31,821,125 of NC_090752.1, forward strand.
ACACGGATGGGAACACCTGGTAGTTATAGGGAAAGAAACAGACTCGGAAGGGAACGGCTGATAGTTGTGGGAATAAATTAGAAATGGAAGAGAATGACTGATAGTTATGGGAATAAATCAGACACAGAAGGGACCAATTGGTAGTTATTGGAATAAAACTGACACTGAAAGGATCGGTTGGTAGTTTAGGGAATAAAAAAGTCACGGAAAGGAACGGCTGGTAGTTATTAGAATAAAACAGACATGGAAGGGAAGGGTTGGTAGTTATGGGATTAAAACAGACACAGAAGGGAACAGTTGGTAGTTATGGGAATAAAAAAGACACGGAAGGGAACGATTGTTAGTTATGGGAATAAAACGGTCATGGTAGGTAACGGCTCATAGTTATGGGAATATAACAGACGCGGAAGGGAACGGCTGACAATTATGGGAATAAAACAGACATAGAAGGGAAAGGCTGGTCGTTATGAGAATAAAACAGACACAGCAGGGAAATGTTGCTAGTTATGGGAATAAAACAGTCACCGAAGGGAATGGTTGGTAGTTATGGGAATAAAACAGACATGGAAGGGAACAGCTGATATTTGTGGGAATAAAACAGACACGGAAGTGAATGGTTGGTAGTTATGGGAATAGAACAGTCACGGAAGAAACGGCTGGTAGTTAAGAAAATAGAACAGACACAAAAGGGAACGATTCATAGTTATGGGAATAAAACAAACACGGAAGGGAACAGCTGAAAGTTATAGAGATTGAAACAGACGCGGAAGGGAACAGCTTATATTTGTGGGAATAAAAGACACGGAAGGGAATGGCTGATATTTATGGGAATAAACCGGACACAGAAGGGAACGACTGGTAGTTATGGAAATTAAACACACAGAAGGGAACGGCTGGTAGATGTGGCAATAAAAAAGACTCAGAAGGGAACGGCTGATAATTTTGGGAATAAAACGGACGCAAAAGGGAACGACTGGTAGTTATGGGAATAAAAAAGACACGGAAGTGAGTGGGTTGTAGTCATGGGAATAAAATAGAAACAGAAGGTAACGACTGGTAGGTATGTGAATAAAATAGGCACGGAAGTGAACGGCTGGTAGTTACGGGAATAAAACAGACACAGAAGTGAACGGTTGGTAATTATGGGTATAAAACAGACATGGAAGGGGACAACTGGTAGGTATGGGGATAAAACAGACACGCAAGGTAACGACTAGTAGTTATGGCAATAAAACAGACACGGAAGGGAACAGTTGGTAGTTATGGGAATAAAACAGACAGAGAAGGAAACAACTGCTAGTTATGGGAATAAAGCAGACATAGAAGGAAACGACTGGTAGTTATGTGTATGAAACAGACACAGAAGGAAACGACTGGTAGTTTTGGAATAAAACAGGAACGGAAGTGAATGGCTAGTAGGTAAGGGAATAAAACAGGCACAGAAAGGAACAACTGGAAGTTCTGGGAATAAAACAGACATGGAACGGAACGGATGGTAGTTATGGGAATAAAACACACATGGAAGGGAATGGCTGATAATTTAAAGGAATAAAAGAGACACGGAAGGGAACGGTTGGTAGTTATGGGAATAAAACAGACACGGAATGGAACGACTGATAGTTACGTGAATAATACAGAAATGGAAGGGAACGGTTGGTAGTTTTGGGGGAAAACAGACACGGAAAAGAACGGCTGGTAGTTATAGAAATAAAACAGAAATGGAGGGGAACGGTTGATAGTTATGAGAATAAAACAGGCACGGAAGGGAACGGTTGATAGTTATGTGAATAAAACCGACATGGAAGGGAACGGTTGACAGTTGTGTGAATAAAAGAGACATGGAGGGGAACGATTGGTATTTATGGTATTAAAACAGACACGGAAGGGAATGGCTGGTAGTTATGGGAATAAACCAGAAATGGAAGGGAACGGCTGATAGTTATGGAAATAAATAAGACATGGAAAGAAACGGCTGTTAGTTATGGGAATAAAACAGACACAGAATGGAATGGCTGGTAGTTATGGGAATAAAAGACATGGATGGGAACACATGGTAGTTATAGGGAAAGAAACAGACTCGGAAGGGAACGGCTGATAATTGTGGGAATAAAATAGAAATGGAAGAGAATGACTGATAGTTATGGGAATAAATCAGACACAGAAGGGACCAATTGGTAGTTATTGGAATACAACAGACACAGAAAGGATCGGTTGGTAGTTTAGGGAATAAAAAAGTCACGTAAAGGAACGGCTGGTAGTTATTAGAATAAAACAGACATGGAAGGGAAGGGTTGGTAGTTATGGGATTAAAACAGACACAGAAGGGAACAGTTGGTAGTTATGGGAATAAAACAGACACGGAATGGAATAATTGGTAGTTATGGGATTGAAACAGACAGGGAAGGAAACGGCTGGTAGTTATGGGAGTAAAACATGCACAGAAGAGGACGGTTGTTAGTTATAAGGAAAAAACAGTCATTGAAGGGAACGGCTGATAATTATGGGGATAAAACAGTCATGGAAGGAAACAATTGATAGTTATGGGAATAAAACAGACTCGGAAGCGAACGGTTGGTAGACATGGGAATAAAACAGACACAGAAGGGAACGATTGGTAGTTACGGGAATAAAACATACATTGAAGTGAATGACCAGTAGTTATATGAATAAAACTGGCACAGAAGGGAACCACTGGTAGTTATGGGAATAAAACAGACACGGAAGGTAACGGCTGGTAGTTATGGGAATAAAACATACACAAAAGGGAACGACTGGTAGTTATGGGAATAAAACACACAAAGAGGGAACGACTGGCAATTATGGGAGTAAAACCTGCACAGAAGGGAACGACTGGCAGTTATGAGAATAAAACAGACACGGGATGGAACGGCTGGTAGTTATGGTAATAAAAGACACGGATGGAAACACTTGGTAGTTATAGGGAAAGAAACAGACACGGAAGGAAACGGGTGGTAGTTATGGGAATAAAACAGAAATGGAAGGGAATGACTGATAGTTATGGGAATAAATCAGACACAGAAAGGACCAGTTGGTAGTTATTGGAATAAAACACACAGAAAGGACCGGTTTGTAGTTTAGGGAATAAAACGGTCACGAAAAGGAACGGCTGGTAGTTATGGGAATAAAACAGACATGGAAGAGAAGGGTTGGCAGTTATGGGATTAAAACACAGAAGGGAACGGTTGGCAGTTATGGGAATAAAACAGACATGGAATGGAATAATTGGTAGTTATGGGAATAAAACATACACAAAAGGGGACGGTTGGTAGTTATAGGGAAAAAACAGTCATTGTAGGGAACGGCTTATAGTTATGGGGATAAAACAGTCATGGAAGGGAACATTTGATAGTTATGGGAATAAAACAGACACGGAAGCGAATGGTTGGTAGACATGGGAATAAAACAGACACAGAAGGGAATGACTGGTAGTTACGGGAATAAAACATACATTGAAGTGAATGACCAGTAGTTATTTGAATAAAACTGGCACAGAAGGGAACAACTGGTAGTTATGGGAATAAAACAGACACGGAAGGTAACGGCTGGTAGTTATGGTAATAAAACATGCACAAAAGGGAACGACTGGTAGTTATGTGAATAAAACAGACACAGAGGGAACGACTGGCATTTATGGAAGTAAAACCTGCACAGAAGGGAACGACTGGCAGTTATGGGAATAAAACAGACACAGGATGGAACGTCTGGTAGTTATGGGAATAAAAGACACGGATGGAAACACTTGGTAGTTATTATTATTATTATTATTACTATCCAAGCTACAACCCTAGTTGGAAAAGCAAGATGCTATAAGCCCAGGGGCTCCAACAGGGAAAAATAGCCCAGTGAGGAAAGGAAATATGGAAATAAATAAATGAAGAGAACAAATTAGCAATAAATCGTTCTAAAATAAGAAAGAACGTCAAAACAGACATGTCATATAATAAACTATCAACATCATCAAAAACAAATATGTCATAAATAAACTATAAAAAGACTATGTCCGCCTGGTCAACAAAAAAGCATTTGCTCCAACTTTGACCTTTTGAAGTTCTTCTGATTCAACCACCCGATTAGGAAGATCATTCCACAACTTGGTCACAGCTGGAATAAAACTTCTAGAGTACTGCGTAGTATTGAGCCTCGTGATAGGGAAAGAAACAGACACGGAAGGAAACGGGTGGTAGTTATGGGAATAAAACAGAAATGGAAGGGAATGACTGATAGTTATGGGAATAAATCAGACACAGAAAGGACCAGTTGGTAGTTATTGGAATAAAACACACAGAAAGGACCGGTTGGTAGTTTAGGGAATAAAACGGTCACGAAAAGGAACGGCTGGTAGTTATGGGAATAAAACAGACATAGAAGAGAAGGGTTGGTAGCTATGGGATTAAAACACAGAAGGGAACGGTTGGTAGTTATGGGAATAAAACAGACATGGAATGGAATAATTGGTAGTTATGGGAATAAAACAGACACGGAAAGGAACGGCTGGTAGTTATGGGAATAAAACATACACAAAAGGGGACGGTTGGTAGTTATAGGGAAAAAACAGTCATTGTAGGGAACGGCTGATAGTTATGGGGATAAAACAGTCATGGAAGGGAACATTTGATAGTTATGGGAATAAAACAGACACGGAAGCGAATGGTTGGTAGATATGGGAATAAAACAGACACAGAAGGGAATGACTGGTAGTTACGGGAATAAAACATACATTGAAGTGAATGACCAGTAGTTATATGAATAAAACTGGCACAGAAGGGAACAACTGGTAGTTATGAGAATAAAACAGACACGGAAGGAAACGGCTGGTAGTTATGGGAATAAAACATACACAAAAGGGAACGACTGGTAGTTATGGGAATAAAACAGACACAGAGGGAACGACTGGCAGTTATGGGAGTAAAACAGGCACAGAAGGGAACGACTGGCAGTTATGGGAATAAAACATACACACAAGGGAACGACTGGTAGTTATCAGAATAAAATAGATACAGAAGTGAAAGGCTGGTAGTTATGGGAATAAAACACACACACAAGGGAACGACTGGTAGGTATGGGAATAAAACAGAAATGGAAGGGAATGACTGGTAGTTATTGGAATAAAACAGACATGGAAGGGAACCACTGGTAATTATGGGAGTAAAACAGACACGAAGGGAACAAATGCTAGTTATGGGATTAAAACAGACATAGAGGGAATGATTGGTAGTTATGGGAATAAAGCAGACACAGAAGGTATTGACTGGTTGTTATGGCAATAAAACAAACAGTGAAGTGAACAACTGTTAGTTATTGCAATAAAACAGATATGGAAGTGAACAACTGATAGTTTTTGTAATAAAAGTCACTGGAGCGGACGGCTTATAGATATGGGAAATCATCTGTCAGAAGTTACGTGAATAAAAGTCATAGAAATAAACGACTAGCAGTTTTGAGGATAAAACAGTCACGGACACAAACTACCAGCAGGTATGGGAATAAAACGGTCACTAAAACAAACGACTGGTAGTTATTGGAATAACCCTGTCACAGAAACAAACAATTGGTAGTTATGGTAATAAAATTGTCACAGAAACAAACAACTGGCAGTTATGGGAATAAAACAGTCACGGAAACAAATGACTGGTAGTTATTGGTACAAAACAATCACAGAAACGAATAAATGGTAGTTATGGGAATAAAACCCTCACAGAAACGGACTACTGATAGTTATGGAAAAAGTCACAGAAACGAACGACTGGTAGTTTTGGGAAAAGTCACAGAAAAAAAGACAGGTAATTATGGGAGTAAATCAGTCTCTTAGGTATACTACTCGTAGTTATGTAATCAAAATAGTCACGGAAACGAACGACTGGGAGATATGGGAATAAAATAGTCAGGAAAACGAGCAACTGGCAGTTAAGGGAATAAATCAGTTATAGGAACGAAAAACTGGTATTTATTGCAATAAGATAGTCAGAGAAATGAATGATTGGTGGTTATGGGAATAGAATAGTCACGGAAATAAATAATTGGTAGTTATGGGTGTAAAGCAGTCACGGGTATTAATTACTGTTAGATATGGGAACAATACAGTCACGGAAAGGAACGAATGGTAGTTATGGTTTAAAATACTCATGGAAATAAAGGACTGGTAGTTATGAGAATAAAAACAGTCATAGAAACAAACAACTGGTAATTATGGGAATAAAAAAATCATGGAAACATATTTGGTATTTATGGGAATAATTCAGTCATGGAAACAAACTAGTGATAGTTATGGGAAAGTCATGGAACCAGAGGAATGGTAGTTATGGAAATAAAGCTATCACAGAAATGAACAACTGGTAGTTATGGGAACAAGGTAATTCTATACAATAGCTCCGTCACTAATAATTTTCATTTTTTTTTCTGATGAATTACTTAGTGCTTTATCTATAGCTGACTTTTTTTTTTTTTTTTTTTTTTTTGAGGAGTAACAGTATTTTTACCCTATTTGTTAACCTTTCCAATCTTGGGGGACCCCCAGTGGGAAATCGGCGATTTTGGGTGGGAAATGAATAAAAGAATCCGTTTTTACATACGAATAATAGCACATGTAGAATTAGCAATAAACAAGGCCACCAGCTAACCGAAACAAACTACCTAACCTAACCTAACCTAGTAGCCGTATCCTTACCTAGCGGCCTGCGACCCCCCCCCCCCCCCGCCCTTACACAGACATATTAAATATAAGGCAGCCTAAAACTCTTTTTGTACCTAGGTTGGAGGGTAAACGTGTGCTGCACCTTTCCGATACAATACCCAATGCACAATAAACTCACGAATGAATGAGCACCAATCATTTATAGTTTTGTCAGAAATTCTTAATTCTTGTTTTTCTTTGTCTGCATCCTTTCCCACTTCTATGTGGGGTCGATGTTTCTGGCCAGCGTTCTCCACCTACCTCTGTCCCACACTTCATCACCAGTTAATCCCTTTGGTCGAAGGTCATCCTTGATTCTTAATTAATTTTCCACAAATTTATATATAAATTTAACACCTATATAATTATATAAAATGAGCCTTTTCAAACCAAGTTCCCTTTAAAACGTATACGTAAGAACTACACCTTTTTTCACCTTTTTCTTTTTTCTAATACAGCATGCCTTCTATCAAACCGAAATGCTTTTTTGTTAATATCAAATCGGCAGTTACAACCACAGGTGGGGTAGATATTGTCACTTTCACTTTTAATAACACCGTAATCTTGGCAGTACTTTATCATTCTTTCGATGTTACCACAGTAACTCAAAACAAAACCTTTATAATTCAAATAACAATTGCGATAAGAACTTGGAAGAAAATCCATAGAAATTGATGCCAAAGTAGATGGTAAATGAGAAACCGCACCAGAAGTCAAAGGATCACACGCCTCTATGGCTCTTAAAAGATTAAAAAATTATGTAATAATGACATAATCTATGTTTTTAACGTACACACGAACAAACGAGCGCTCAGTCTGAAGAGGAATGTGGGAGAGTTATGAAGTCGAGGGACGTAGTTTTTTTTTCCTGGTGGATCAAATTTAATTTTAATTCTCAAACTCGTTCTAGACCTAGCGTAATATGATGCAGTATAGCAAACGAAACATTGAACTTCCATCTTTTTAGTGAAAATACTGAAATTTGATAACTTGCTGGCGGAGCTATTGTATAGAATTACCGGGAACAGAATAGTCAAGGAAGGGAACAACTGGTAGTTATGGGAATAAATTCACGAAACCGACAACTGGTATTTATGTGAATAAAATTGTCATGAAAAGAAACAACTGGTAGTTAACGGAATGAAACGGTCACGGAATTGATTGACTGGTAGTTATGGGAATATAACGGTCACAAAAATGAATGACTGGTAGGTATGGAAAGAAAAGAGTCAGAGATACTAACTGCTCATAGTTATAAGAATAATGTAGTAACAGAAATGAAGTACTGATAATTATAGGAATAAAACTGTCGTGGAAACGAACGAGTGGTAGGTAGGGGAATAAAGAAAGCCAAAGAAGTTAACTATTGGTAGCTATGGGAATATGGCAGTCGTGAAAACGATCAACTTATGGGAAATGTAGCAGTCACAGAAACAACGATCGGCATTTATTAGAAAAAAAAAAAACCGTCTGGGAAACGAACGACAGCTACTTAGGGGAATAAAAGTTTTAAATACGAACGACTGGTCATTATGGAAATGAAACAAGTCACGGAAACAAACTACTTGAGAAACGTTGACTTATTGGTTGCTTTTAACGGAGAGTTTAGTGTGAGTTAATTGAAATATTATAGAATAGCATAATGAAGTATACGGTTTTAATCAGTTAAATCCCACACCCTGAATTCCATTCACATAAATTTTTCTGTGATGGATTTACCCGGGTTAATTTCAACTACCTGGACCAAGTGATTGAAATCGAGGTTTTTATAGACCCTTGGAACACACCCTTGAAAATACTTAGCACAATTTATTACAATTTCTATGGCTATTTTTCCGTATACATTAATATCATTAAAAATTGGACATTTCGCAATCAGGAAAATCATTATTGGAAAAATTATATATATATATACTGTATATCTTTCTAAACATCTCTTGAATTTCAAATTCATTATGGCAATGAAAAGTGATAAATGAATAACATGATGCTATATGGTATGATTTTCTGTAGTGTGTTCATTAAATCCTTCATTTGCCTCGTAGATATTGCAAGACAGAAAATGGCTGTAGTTTTTTTTAGAGATAAACTCACTGATGCCTGTGCTAGGGGTTAAGTTCTGGCTTCCCTTTTCCATTGGTCTCTAATTATGATGAATAGTTTTTGAATAAAATAAGATTTACTCTCGTATATTTTCTAGAACCTTTAAATTTTCAGCCCATAACAACAATCCTAGTAATGCGCGTGTGTGTGTATGAGAGAGAGAGAGAGAGAGAGAGAGAGAGAGAGAGAGAGAGAGAGAGAGAGAGAGAGAGAGAGACCCTTACTTCCTTATTCATTTTTCAGTGTGAATTATGCGAGCAATTATATGGCGGAGTTTATGTGCATGTTGGAAGGGGTTTATTTCACGGTGTACAAACACGCGAAGTGGGTCAGCTCTTTAGCTCCGCGGCAGACGAGCTGCAGAGCAAGGCAGAGAAATACTTCATATGAATATTCAGGCAACCTTTGTACGCCAGAGACCTGAAACGGAAAGAAGTATATGAATATCCTGGCCACTTTGCTGTGTCATGTATCTGAAACAGAAAGCGAGATGAGAAACGAGATTTGAATATTCAGGAAACTGTCTTTTCATTTGTCTAATAGGTGTTATATTAAAGGAGTGGCTTTTCCATATTTCCGGAGGATTAAGACAAGGATGGTTTGTGACTGTCATAAAAGATATTTTGAGAATGTAAAGGTGAAGTGGAATGTGAAAACGATTGGGTTTAAACGAAGTTTTATGTATATATGGACGGGTTTGGTCAGAGAAATCCTGGTAATATTTAATTCAAATGGTTAAGAATTTATTGCAATTGGATATAAAGGGTCAATACAAAGTACAAACAGTTGAAAGTAAGTTGTGAAATGTGATTCAGTGATGAGCAATGATTGGAGATATGCCCGACCATTACATGGCTAAATTATAAACTATATGGTAAACTTAATAGTATTCAAATATATTTATAGTTGTAAATATGAGGAAGACGGGATGGGGGTATTAGACAAGAATTATGTGGAAAATGCATAGATGAGATATAGGTTAAGGTTAAAAATCACATGGAAGAAGAGTTTAGGAAAAGTACGGTAAACTTATGGTTGCGGTCACTGGGTCAGGAGAAGTTGGCTGTGGGAAGTATTGCATATGACGTAGGTCTAAAAGAGGGCAAATGAAATGCGATGTTTACTACGGGAAAAGCAGTGAATATTTGAAGCATGGTTGTATGACTAGGAATAATACAATGCATGTACACAGGTGGATGAGCGATGTAAGATAAGAGAAAGTAAGAGAGAAAAAGGTGGGGATTAATGAAGAGGTTTTCAAATTTTTGGGATATACTTTAAGCCAAGAGGAAGGGAATAAAGTCATTTTCAAGTAAGATAAAGCATCTTCGGGAAAATGGCACAAAGCTGCATGGGTCATATATGACAAAAGAATGCCAAGTAAAATTCATGTAAAGATCTATTGTACCCAAATCGGACCATTGATGGTGTATGTTTCAGAAAAAGAGGCATTTAGAAGGAAGGAGGAACAGAGACTGGAGTTTAAAGGGGATCTCGCAGAATGTAAGCCTGATAAATCAAGAAAAGCGAAATTTGTGGGGGAATGGAGGATTATAGACAAAAGGAGAGTGTAAGAATTGAGATGGCATGGTCATATAGTAAAGATGGGAAAGGAGGTTCGCGTGAAGATGGCTTTGGCGGACCCTGTCTGGGGTGGAAGGTGAACAGGGAGACAAGATTTCATGGTGTGCTAAGGAAGATTTCGAGAACTCTTTTTTTTGTAGGTAGAGGATGCAGCTTGGCAACTGACGCTTTAGTGTAGTGATAGTGGTGTGGTTAAAGAAAATATGTATGTATATATGGATGTAGTTATGTTGAGGAACCAAAAATCTCAGAAAAAAAAAAAACATAAAAAAAACCATTAGTATACCTTGTAAGAAAAGAATGGACAGAAGCATTTAGAATCCATAGGAAACGCATCAAATCGGATGTCAGTAGCGTATAAAAAATATGATCCTCGTCTATTGAAGCTTTTACTGTGATGAGAACATTTATCGAAAGACTCGCAATCATGGTAAAAGGCGATTTATTTCTCATTCCCTGAAACATCCCATTCAATAGAGGGGTGTGATTGATCAGATCAGGCTTAGCCGATTTTAGTTTAGCTTTTGACTCCGGAGTTTGATATTTATATAATTTGATTATAACGTAGCGAGTAAGGGGAATTTTAAAAGCCGCTTTGTATTCTTTTATAAAGGCGTATAAGCTTCATGATATGAAAAGATTTCTTTATTATAAAATTGCTTTTGAAATGTTAATACCTTTGACTAGATTTTGATGCATTTTTGTTTGTTGTTTTATTTTGAAAGCTATTTTCAAATTCTAATTTCATATATAATGAACGGTGATGATATATTGCTGTCATTGGAAAAAGCCTAGCTTCAAATTACGTTTACGACAACGATTTTAATTTGATCCAAGTCATAACTTGAAAAGTATAATCTAAAAAAAATCCTCCTAAAGCTGGGTTTCATATGAAATATCAATTACTGTAAGTATGAGTTAATTTTGGAGTAGGTCTCGGCGATGAGTATGGCTACATTACTGCATAGAAATCACAATTAAAGCAAGTTTTTAGGGACACCAAGACCCCAGAGGCTAGTTCTCGCCAAATCTGATTTCGAGTTAACGGAAAATTAATTGTTGGGTCTAGCGAGAGGCTGTTGGTCAAAAGTAACCAATGGTTCTAAAACTTTGTTTCTCGGCCATGAGGTCTTTTCAAGGGTTCCGTGGAGAACAACATTATATATATATATATATATATATATATATATATATATATATATATATATATATATATATATATATATATATATATATATATATATTAGACAGGTAGTAGGTTGCCCAGAGCACCAGCCACCCGATGAGATACTACCGCTAGAGAGTTATGATGTCCTTTGACTTGCCAGACATTACTACTTTGGATCCTTACCTCTGGTTGCGGTTCACTTTCCCCTTGCTCATACATGTACCAAATAATCTGGCCTATTTTTTACAGATTCTCCTCTGTCCTCATACACCAGACAACACTGAGATTACCAAACAATTCGTCTTCACACAAGGGGTTAACTACTGCACTGTAATTATTCAGTGGCTACTTTCCTCTTGGTAAGGGTAGAAGAGACTCTTTAGCTATGGTAAGCAGCTCCCCTTGGAGTAGGACACTCCAAATTAAACAATTGTTCTCTAGTATTGGGTAGTACCATAGCTTCTATAACATGGTCTTCAACTATCTTAGGGTAGAGTTCTCTTGCTTGAGGGTACACTCGGGCACATTATTCTAATTTTTCTTCCCTTTGTTTTATTAAAGTTATTATTGTTTATATAGGAAATAATCATGTTAGTGTTGTTTCTGATCCTAAACTTATCTTTTTTTCCGTGTTTCCTTTCCTTACTAGGCTATTTTCCCTGTTGAGGCCCCTGGCCTTATAGCATAATGCTTTTCAAATTAGGGTTGTAGCTTAGCATGTAATAATAAATGAATATATATATAAATGTATATATATACATATATATATATATATATATATATATATATATATATATATATATATATATATACATACATATATATATATATATATATATATATATATATATATATATATATATATATACATATATATATACATATATATATATATATATATATATATATATATATATATATATATATATATATATATAGGTAGATAGATATATATATATATATATATATATATATATATATATATATATATATATATATATATATATATATATATATATATATATATATATATATACTCCTTGGTCATAGTGTTTCTCTTAGGCACTTTATATCAAATGATGAAGCACTTGTGTTATCAACTATTTCAAAGAAACAGTATTTTTTTTAGGTTATCTTTTCTTATGGTCTGGGATAGAATTTTGAAGAAAAAAATAGAATTTATAACTCTTTTGTTCTATTTATTAAACTTATGCCGACCGCTTTTTCGGCCAATATATAATGGCTTTACTTAGGGCACATTATTCCGATTTAATGTTAGTGTACTCAATCAGTCAAAAATTGAAAGAAATCTAAAATCATGCAGATATATATATAGTCCAGGAGCCAAGGGGTGTTTGCATCCATTTTATGTCCACAAAATTACCCACCTGATTTTGATAGTGGACCACCTTGGACACATTTTCAGCGAGGGTGTTTGTTCTGAAACCCGGCAGTAATGAAGATATTCACTAGTTTGTTAGAAATGCTCTGATGCAAAATCGCTCCAAAAGTTAGGGGTACGGGAAATTAAAATTAACACAACATTGCACACAATTAACCTATGGTTTTGTGTTGATGCTTAAATTGAAGCTAGTTTAGTTATCTACAATATGAAAACAAATTCAAGGTCATCAGATGAAAGTCAAGGTCACCAGAGGTCAAAGTGTGACGTAATTTTACTTATGCTTGAAATTAAGACTTTCTTTCATTTGAAGGCCAACAAAAAAACTCATGATGATATAACTGTTTATTTGAATGCACATCTGAATACCATACGATATTAGGTAATTTTAGAAAAAGAATTGAAGTCTCTAACACAAATAGTAGTCCTTTGAGGTTGAGTTGAAAAAAGCGAAAATTGGCAAAATTTCTCAATTGCATCCTTTACCCACCTGGTTTTGATAGTGGACCTCATTGGACACAATTTTAGTTGGGGTGTTTGTTCTGAAACCCGGTAGTAATGGAGATTTTTACTAGTTTGTTAGAATTTGATTACTTTAATTTTGTAACAATTTGTAATTTTAATATTTAATTTATCAAAAAAGCATTTTTAGCAAAAATATATTAGCTAGTATCGTTGAATTATAATACAAAGGCAAAAAAGTAAACCATACACTTTTCCTATATGTGACCGATTAAGGGTTAATGCTCTTTTTTTTTTCTTTTCAGGACTGACCAGTACATAGGGACATCATCAAGTATGGCGGATATCCCAAGAAAACGGAGATGGACAGCTTCACCGATACCTAGCCAATCCACTGATCCTGAGAGGTGCATCATATGCCAAAGAGATGAACTCAACCTTAATACATCAGGGACAGAGAATGGCAGATTAGAAGTAATCCGAGCTGCTGGCATTAGAGGGGACTGTGTGTTAGAGAGACTGAATCATGTTGATCAGGCGAAGTTTGTCTACCATGTTAATAATGATTGCTACAAACGGTACACACACAAAAGGAATCTTGAGAGATTGCAGCTGGCAGCAACATCTGACGCAGGTGCACAGCAGAGTACCTCATCTGGTGGTCAGATGAGGAGTCGTTCCTCAACTGCAGCACGGTATCCAGCATCACGTGCAGAAAATGTAGACATCTTCTCCAAACTGTGCTTCATATGTGGCCATGTAAAACACAACAATGTATACAAGAAGTGGCGAATCTCGGAGGAAGGCCGTGCAAAGTCCTTCCTGCGAGCTGCACTGTCTCTTCAGGATGAAGTATACACGCGAACCAGTGACTTGCAAGATGTAGATGCTGTGTTTGGGGCAGATTTGTACTGTCATAATGAGTGCATCCGCAAATATATCTTGAAAGGAGACAGGCAGTCCTCCAAGTCTGCGTTGCCGTCCATTGGTCAAAAGAAGCTGGCTATATTTGCAGATGTAATGAAGAACATTGAACCAGGTTTGAACTCTAGGAGGTGCTACAACTTGTCATATGTATCTGATAGTTGCAATAAAGTGGTACAGAGTGGTGATCAAGATGTCACTGCCTTCAGAAACAGGGATGTGAAACTGTATTTGCTAAATATATGTGGTAATGATGTGTCATTCTTCACCCCTCAAAGTGCAAAGGCCCCTACAATCTTCTTCAAGAATAGTGCTGTAGATAGTATGCCACAACACTTTGATAGGGAAATGACTTCAGATATACTAAAACAGTGTGGTTTATTGTTAAGGAATTGTTTCTTGAAAGAGGACTTTGAGCTCAATGACAAATTTTGTGACGCCAATGAACTTGAGAAAGCGTGTACAGAGACATAGCAATTCCAGATGAAGTTGCCGAAGTGTTCTCAACACTGTTTGACTTTGATGTGAAGTGCAATTACAATGACCCTGACAACTCACAGCATAAAAACCTGGATGACTGTGACATTTATGATGGAAAAATGAGAAAAATACTCTCTGTTTATCAGGTCATGTTTTACATAGTGAACAATGGTAGAAAGCACACTCCTCTGCACATGCTGTACTCAGAAGCAATATACAATACTTGCAGGTCAAAAACTCTCATCTCAAGTTTCAATCGGTTTGGACTTGCAACCAGTTATGATGAGGTTCTTCGCTATCATTGTGATATGGCTTCATATATCACTGAATCAAATGGGGGTCAGGTCCCTCTTCCCAGTCAGTTTGATCGAAGTAGATTTACTATTGGCGCATTTGACAACTTTAATCATGAGGAAAACACTTTGTCTGGAATTGGTGGATGTCATGACACTGTGTCTATCCTGATGCAGGACAAACCAGCTGGTATATTAGGGAATAGTAAACCAAATATGTCCCAAACTCAGGTAACACACAGAGAAAGACAATTGAAACAAGAACTAAGTTGTCAGGTTTTGAGAAACTACATAAAACCTGCTAAGAAACCCAGTCTTCCAACTGTGTATGAGGTTCCGGAAGATCTGTATGAAGCAGATGAATGCCGAAGAAATGTTACAATGTTGAAGGATGCTGCATGGATGCTAGGCAGAATGAACATGTCAGATATGAAGGAAGGCATCAGAGAAACAAGCCAAGAACAGCAGATGCCCTCATGGTGTGCCTTTAATTCCCTTGTTACTCATGAAAATGTTCCTCAAAAGATAATAGGGTTTCTTCCTGTTCTTCCATATCCTGTCACAGAGTACGCTACTGTGTACACTGCCCTCAAGAACTTTCAAGATATCCTCAGTCAGTTAGATTAACCTCATTTGCCCATAACTTGTGATGAGGGGGTATACCACATTGCCAAAGAGATCATCATGCACAACCCAGATGAATTCAGCAACTTGGTTCTTTGTTTGGGAGCGTTTCACCTAATCAAGGTTGTCATGGGAGCTATTGGCAAATATATTGATGGAAGTGGTGCTGAAACCATCTTGGCTGAGTCAAAAGCTTTTGGTAGAAATGTTGTTAGGTCAGTGCTTGATGGTACGCACTATACGAGGTCACTAAAAGGATTGATGTTGCTCAGTGAGTGCCTTGAGAGGTTACAGTTGGCCGAATTCTTCAGAATCAATGGTGTTGAACCATACATGAACGAGCTTTCGTTGATACTGTTGATGAAGTCCTCTGTGTCAGAGAAAAAACAGGAAGAAAGCAGGGCACACTTAGAGGCATTCATTTCAATTTCATCAAAATTGATTGATGACTTCAATGCCTTTAGGTCAGACAGATGTGAGGTATCCGAGACGTTTGCCTTTTGGGATCAGTTTGTGAAAATGGTATCCATCCTGAGAAACCTTGTCAGGGCCGACCATGAGGGAAACTGGGATCTCCATCTCCAGAGTCTCCAAGCCACCCTCCCCCTGTTTGCTGGATGTGATAGGATAAACTACCTGCGATGGGCTTCAGTTTATCTGGAGGATATGAGGAAGTTACCACAAGATGCCTCAAATGTGTTTGAAAACTTCAAAGCTGGAAAGTTTGTTGTGAAGCGGACAGGAGGTCAATTCACTTCTGTTGGAGCAGACATGTGTCTTGAGCAGACAATCAATCGCTCTCAGAAGAGTGCTGGTGGTATCATAGGGAGTACAAAGAGGAAGCAGTTTGTTGCTCAATGGGAAATTATCCACCATGAGATGTTGGCAGTGGTCAACCTGCAGTACAAGATCAGTGGTGTTGTCACACCCAGCAGAGAACTTCTGGTGAATCATGAGTTCAATCTCCCAGCAACTCGAAGTTCTAAAGCCTTGGTTGATGAAATAATTAGGTATGTCAAAGAACATGACAATCCTGTGAGATCTTCTGCGCAGAAGAGTAAGGATGATGTACAGACCCTACACAATATCATATCACAGGAATTAATGCCACAGGAAATCCGTAATGATCTTCTGCAGTTCGATGTTACATGCAAGACACTCTATGAGACCTTTCGGACTAAGCGATTTGTGGCAGGACAACGTTTAATCTCTGACACCATCCACCGCCGAAATCTGAAAACATCTAAAAGCAACACAGCAGCAAAGCACACTCGCCAAACAAAAGCCAAAGATCTTTGACATTGCCAGAGTGCGAGGGTATGACTTACAAGACCTGCTCACTTATGACCTGATCGACACAAACTATCTCTTCGACTCAGAAGGGCTAATGGTCAAACCAAACAAAAGTGACCTCTGCCATGAATTGGAGAAGTTGCTTGATGCAAAGGACTACCTTCAGCCACCAGCATGGACACCTGCGAATACTGCTGCAATTGTGGATGTCATGGGTTACTTGCGTCGAATGCGAACGGTTAATATCAATACCTTTGGTGATCTCTGCACAAATTTTCTGGGTTATGTGCATGGCCTTTGCAACAATGCAAATCGTATCGACTTTGTGTTTGACACATATATTGAGGGCTCAGTTAAAGACAATAAACGAGCAAGGAGATGTAAAAATAGTCCAATTGACCTGAATGATATGTCACCTGGAACACCATTACCAGTCACCATGGAATCATTCTGGGCTTCATCTATGAACAAAGCAAAACTCCAAGGGTTAATTCAGGAGCACATTTTGGAGAACCCAATGCAAACAGCAGACATAGTGGTGAGTGCATTTGGACTTAGTGAAACCAAACCATGCAGAGGTGTTTTTAATGATATCAGCATCCAACTGCCTGAACTAAATCACAGAATTGAAGAGGCCGACGTGAGAATGATCCCATATGCCCTGCATGCTGTCAAGGGTGGAGCTTCAAGAATCATCTTATTGTCAAATGACACAGATGTCCTGGTACTTGGACTTCATTACTGGAATCTCTTGAGAGGTTATGGCCTCAATGAGCTGTGGATAAGAGCAGGTGGGGGAAATGCAACCAGACACATACCACTGCATACCTTGGCAGAGAAGATGGACCCTGAGATCCGCAAAGTCATACTACCACTCAATATCTCTGTGAATTTGGGAAGGATCCAACCAATATTGACTTTGCGGCAGTTGAAGAGTATCTTGTGAACGTCTTCAAATCTGCAACACCATGTAAATCAATGGACCAGCTGAGGCATCATCTCTACCATCACAGCAAGAAGACCATATTAGACCTTCCTCCAACTAGTCGCTCAGTTAAAGGACACATACTTCGAGCATTCTATGGGACATACTTGCAGTTACACTGCCTTGACAATGCAGAACTAAACCCGTGCGAGTTTGGCTTCTATCAGGATTACTGTGATTTGCTGCCCGAGAGAATGCAGTTATTGCTTCCAAATGATTTTCCACTCCCATGCAAATGTTCTGCAGGTGCTACCCAGCGCTGTCCTTGCAGACTAAATCAAATTACATGTTGCCCCTACTGCAGCTGCCAGTCAAACAACACAGGCTGTAGAAATCCGGTATCATAGAATCGTTTCACTAGTAAATAGGTTTCATGCATGCAACTGATATTCTTCTAAAATGTTGGTGTAAAGGTTGTTGGAAAATTATTTTTGTACCCTTCTTATCATATCTGTTAAGTTAAATGAAGTTACTGTGCATTGCCGTATGTCTGTCTTTTGCATGTATGTAATTGGCAAAAGTTGCCGATTTTCGCTATTTTCAACTCAACCTCAAAGGACTACTATTTATGTTAGAGACTTCAATTCTTTTTCTAAAATTACCTAATATTGTATGGTATTCAGATGTGCATTCAAATAAACAGTTATATCATCATGAGTTTTTTTGTTGGCCTTCAAATGAAAGAAAGTCTTAATTTCAAGCATAAGTAAAATTACGTCACACTTTGACCTCTGGTGACCTTGACTTTCATCTGATGACCTTGAACTTGTTTTCATGTTGTAGATAACTAAACTAGCTTCAATTTAAGCATCAACACAAAACCATAGGTTAATTGTGTGCAATGTTGTGTTAATTTTAATTTCCCGTACCCCTAACTTTTGGAGCGATTTTGCATCAGAGCATTTCTAACAAACTAGTGAATATCTTCATTACTGCCGGGTTTCAGAACAAACACCCTCGCTAAAAATGTGTCCAAGGTGGTCCACTATCAAAATCAGGTGGGTAATTTTGTGGACATAAAATGGATGCAAACACCCCTTGACTCCAGGACTTATATATATATATATATATATATATATATATATATATATATATATATATATATATATATATATATATATATATATATATATATATATATATAACTTCCAAGATATTTTCCAAACAAAATAATAGAACTGATACTAAAGATATGTGGATCATTAGTTCTGCATCAAAACTCCAGCCAAAGTTCCAGAGACCTTCTGCTGCAGAAATTCTTAATTCCCAACATAATCCCACATCGATTTTCAAGGCTTTGGGATATGTTCTGAAGTCAGGAGGAGGACATAGTCTGAGGAGACCTGAATGTTTAGTACAACAT
Source organism: Palaemon carinicauda (assembly GCF_036898095.1). Taxonomy (NCBI): domain Eukaryota; kingdom Metazoa; phylum Arthropoda; class Malacostraca; order Decapoda; family Palaemonidae; genus Palaemon; species Palaemon carinicauda. The sequence continues at coordinate 31,840,497 of NC_090752.1, forward strand.
GATATAACCTCTATTCGGACGAGGTCAACATAATTTTCCTTGTTTGATTCAGTTCTCATAGTTGCATTGATCCATCGGTGGACTGTTTCCAACATGGTGGACCTGATACCCTGTTGTGATGTAGACATTCTTGGCATCTAGGAAAGGTTCTTCTATTATCTCCTGTTATCAACATTAGCCCGAAATTTCTACAAATCTATAAATTCTCTTGCATTTTAGCAGTACCAGGTATGGATTGTAGAATACCTGTCCCTAATTTTTTTCTTGTGCATCCTTTGATTATTAGTGAATTATACTAGTCCCAGACAGTAACGAGTCTCACCAACCGCTTCAAGTCCCGGAGAACTTTTGGGCAGATTTAAAGGTCTTGATTTGGACAGTTGTACTGTACCAAGAAATAAGTGTATCAGCACTCTGCCATCAATAATAATGAATTCATAAACATCTGTGATAATTAGTTCCTCATCAACAGAAATAGAGCTACTTGTATGGATTTCCATGATATATACCAACAAATCGACTTGGTACAGGAATTGAGGAATGCAGGTGGGTATGGTGAAGATTCACGATATAAAAACTCCTCCAAACCCCCTCCCCCTGGTACAAGAAAAGCTTGTCATAAAACTCTGCATGACTTGAAATGCTGACCTTTCAGCTTAATTGCTGACTACTATTGAGTTTGATTCTCATGGAACAACAATAAGCTGTCTGAAGTTGTTGTACATCTGTTGTCTCATAGACTCGACAGACAGATACTGCATCAGCCATAGACTTATATGCCATGTTGTGTAATGTAACCAGGTCTCCACTATACTCCTCAAAAGGATTCCCATTACTCAGCAACACTACCATGAGATCTTTGGCATCTGTAGAAATCAGTGCTGAGATGCACATCCATCATCATGATGGACTCCATGATCATCGTTATCATTTGTACCAGTAAACTCCTTAACGACACGGCTTATTACTGGGCCAGTCTTGATTTAGTGTTGCAGAATGTCACGGTTCTCTGTGAGGTCAATGATGCCGTGAGCTCTTTTCACCCTTTAGTTAGTCCAAAGTCCCTTCTTAACCTCTCCCTGGAGGCTATCTGGTAGACTCTTCAAGTCTCAAATAAAGATTAGAATCTCCCCGACATAATTCTGGTCATCGAGAGCAAAGAACAGAGGCACAATCTTCTACAGGGTATTAACTAAGAATTCTAAATTTTACTCGCTATGTCCTGGATGAACATGAATTTAATCTTTTGGTTCTTGTATTTGAATAGGCAGGTTTGATCGTTGGACTCTGTTGGGAAGCTACTACAACCTAATCCTTAATAGGCATCTCATTTACACTGACTTCGTAGGCTCGCTTAAGAAGGCTGTCAAATATCCTTACAGTTACTTAATGGGAATATCTTGCTTTCATTACATTGGATGCTTTCAGAAAAGCTGTAGCTGCTGCTTCTGTCTTCTCTGTCCCAGATATTTTCAGGGTTTCATGCCATCCAGCCCTATGCAGAAGATCTCCAGTGGTGCTTCACAAAGCCATTTCAATGCGGAGCCCACCTGGCGTAACCACAAACTTGTTTTCCCCAAAATGTAAGGGAAGCTCCGTTGCATTTTTTGGTGAGGTCATAATGGTTTGTCCACTACCAACACATGGGCTTGGTGCTTGGTTGTCTTTTTCAAAAGTTCTGTTACATGTCAAATCCTTACTGGAATGGCGGCTTGTTTATTGAAAAGTGCACTGAGTGATTCAATATATTTTTCCAGTTTTCCAACAGTATCTGATAAAGCAGCTGGGTAGGAAGACCAGTTTGCTGGAGAATGATCTGTATCATAATCCACATATTGGGTTTCTTTTACTGCATCCATCCATGTCTGTTCATGCTCTTTCTCTTCATCGAATCAACTGGTTGCCACTGGTTGCACAACTTTTACTTAAGCATGGGTGACAAGATTTCGGTCCACTGGTGGTACATTGTATATGACTGAGGCAGGATAGATTAACTATTGAGTGTTCCTGCTTGCTCCAAGTTGATTAATAGGACATCGTTGATCCAACCAAGCATCTGTGATAAAGGAAACACTAAAATTTTAAAATACCAGTTTCATGAAAGATGAAATTGCAGTGGGAAGATGAGGGATTGAGATCCACGTTATCAAGAGCTACAACCATGAAAAGCCTTCAAAACAATTTGGTTTTTAGGACAGACCTGTACCAGCGTTGTTCCTTGTATGATCTGCAATAGCCTGTGCAAATCTATATTTAATGCTAAGTATTTTTTTTATATGATACACTCAGAGCATACTTGTATAGTAGTTTTATCAGCTTCTTGCTTCTTGTTTGGGATGCAATTTGATCTCCAGGAACACAGCAAGTGGATGACCTCAATTCAAGTTCACAGTTGACTCGCAGGAAGGATCTTCCGAGCATTTTCTTGTTTTGGTGATGATTTAGGCTCCTCACTTTATACATTGTGGAACAGATGATTCTATACAACCATAGGGAAATGATCCATCAAACATAAATGCAGTTTCGTTATTCACAACAACTTTACGGACGAGGTCGATGCTGCCTTTAGCAATGTAAGTCTTCCTTATCTGGTGATAAAGTTGATATATATATGACCTTTCTAGCAGTCTTTGAATTAATGATGAAAACTTGATCTCGGATACATTTCTCCTCTAATCATATTTAGAAAGTGTTCAAGAGTCCGGTTCATGGTCATCTGGATTCCATGCACCTATCTGTCATCATATATGTCAGATCTTGCAAACTCAAAAGTCTACCATCTCCACTGACTTCGCCTGTTATAAATTTATAACTTTGAGCAGTTCATTTTCTGCAAACTCACATCGCACGCATTATATATAAAATATATATATATATATCTGAGTGTGTGTGTTTGTGTGTATGTGTGTAATGTATGTATATCGTACATATACACAAACACATACGCGCATATATATATATATATATATATATATAGATAAATTGGTCTTATTATTTCCTCGAGTGAGAGCTTCCTATTTCTCATGTTTTATGAAGTCTTTTCGCGGAAATAGTGTCACTCTTTTACATAGTTCGGAAGGGGAAGGACCTAGAGCTGTCAATCAGCCGCGTTTGGGGGGTGTCGCCAGGTAGGTGGTAGGGCCAGTAATATCCTTTCTCTCTCTCTCTCTCTCTCTCTCTCTCTCTCTCTCTCTTTCTCGTTTGTAATCTGTAGGGATCCCTTCTGTTCTTCTTTGTCCATCTGTTATAAGTGATTTTCATATGCCATATATATATATATATATATGTATATATATATATATATATATATATAAAATATATATACATGTATGTATAAAATATATATACATAT
>NC_090752.1:31851348-31856348 GCF_036898095.1 Palaemon carinicauda
ATCTGGGTGGATGCTCAAAACTGTTTATGGAAAAATAATTGCGAAAATTTTATCGTGTTAAAACGAAAAGACCAGACGCATATAACTTTATTATAATAACATTCTCTCTCTCTCTCTCTCTCTCTCTCTCTCTCTCTCTCTCTCTCTCTCGTGAGTTTGAAACTCCTTGTTATAATTCCACTCTTGGCTAAGGGTTCTGATATCATTGATTTTATCCTCAATCCTAATTTTCTCTGGACTATATCTATAAATAAGCTCTTAATATTACCTATAAGAATTTCAAAATTAGCGTAGAACAAGACCTTAATAATACAAATTTAAAAGCGACCTCTATTTTACTACAGGGTCTATTCTTAAATTCACGAACAAAGTAAAAATAGTGCACATTTGTCAAAATATTACGATCCATTCAGCTGTTTAAGTTTTGTACGCACAATCCCATGCCATGCATTTAGTTCTCTGTAGGTGTGTATTCTAAGTTCAATCATTCTAGTAAGTATAAATTTCATTCTATTAACCATACGATGTTGAATTTGTATCCAGAATTTTATGATTGCTTCGTTTGTTTTTGTTGCTGAAGATGTGTTCAAGGAAAACAACAGCTACTTGCATTCTGTAAAAGAGAATGAAGAGGATGCAAATAAATATGGTGATCACCTCTTCACTGTATTTGATTAGTTGAGATAATCATATTGGCAGAAATTTACAATCATTCAATTTGTCATCCAAACATATCAAGTGTAGTTGTTGAACTGAAATCAGGTTGAGTGTTCCCTTAGAATAAATATCTCTTGACTGTATATGTGGAGCAATTGGGATTTGTTCAATTTTCCTATTTTTCATTCTTTTACTTTTTTTCCTTTTCTGTCTGTTCCTCTCTCCTCTCAAACGCTTCCCAATTTTTTTTCATAAGGTCATTTCCTTTATTTCACTTTCATAACATCTATTGCACACACACATTCTCTCTCTCTCTCTCTCTCTCTCTCTCTCTCTCTCTCTCTCTGAGTAAGGTGATTAATTGGTGTACCCTTTCCGTTTAACTATTTTCTCTCACTTAGGAAGAAAAGGGAAGAAGCAAGACGAAGAGAGACCATCATCAGTCACCGTCTCTTCTCGGCACTTCAGTGATCACTTCCTGAAAAAGGAACCTTAAATTTTGGAAGAGTGTGGTTGTGGGTCATCAGAAGGGCTGTCTCTCTTTACTTTGAGCAGAATTCATATTACATTAGTTTATCATGCTGGTTATGTACTTTATAATATCAATGTATTGTGATGTTTTTAATTTTTGGTCCATTTTTATTAGGCTTTTTTGTACAATTGTTCATTAATTCTTATATCGTTTAGTTATTTCCTAGTTTTCTTTCCTCACTGGGCTATTTTTCCCTGTTGGAGTCCTTGGGCTTATAGCATCTTGTTTTTCCAACTAGAGTTGTAGCTTAGCTAGTAATAATAATTCGGATTTTATCCATTATCGCTGGCATAACGTCTGGCTTGTGATTATATCATTTTATAAAATTTCATTTGACTTATGCATTTTATTGTTTTACAATTTATGGGCTTTTGGGTCTTTATCCTATCATTTTACTTTAAAGTTACTGCTTATTCAACTCCATAAAATTTCATAAGACGTACAATTGGTTTATGCTTAGCATAGTGCATTAACGTTATTTTTTATTCTTGATTTGATACTTGAACAGTATCATGCAGCAAGCTTATATGTTGACGATGGTTTAGGATTTTATCTTTATCCATTAGAGTTGTCTTTGTTGTTTGGTATTTCATAATTTCACAGGGATTCTTTGGTAGTGAGTTTTATAATACAATACAAAACCTTCATTTTTTAGCGTCTTACTTCAGTAAGTCGATGACAATTTTCATTTTACAATGTAATTCCGTTATCCCCCAGAAAGGTGTAGTGCCGACAGTGCACCTCACGCAGTTGAATGTAGGCATTACTGGAGGGCCTTTGCAGTGTTCCATCGGCCCCTAACTGGTCTTGCTTTAAATCCATCTGTTTTACCTTCGTTCTTGCCTCCTTGTCTTCCATCTTGCTGTCCAGCATCTTATAACTTTAAACTCTTAGTGTAACTCGAGGGCTTTTACCATTCATGCATTTGGGCACTGGATGTCCTCACAGGCCCAACGTCTGGCTATATAGTCCAAACTCATGAATCCAAACTGCTTAAATTTTTGAGTTTCACAAGTAACGAAACGAAAACGCATTATTTATCTTTTTGAATAATTAGGGTCTAGGTTAAAAAAAAAAAAAAAAAAAAAAAAGTACCCAACCACTGATGAAGCGAACAGAAGGAAAAGTAAAAGTAAAAAAAGGAGTTTTCTTTTCTCCAAAAAAAAAAGAAAAGAAAATATTAAGGTTGCACGTATGGGCGTCGCTGTTTGCTAAGCCATCGTAAAAAAAAAAGACCAAAATGAAAAGTGAAAAATGAAATTGAAAAATATGTTTTTACTTTTTCCTTCACTTTTTTTTTTTACCCAGAGAATTTTTACGGGTCTGAACTAATGTCATTGTTCTCGTTACATCTCCGTTTCCAGTTTCACAATTTCAAAATGTTATCCAACAGAAAACTATAATTTTTTCCTGAATTCGAAATCCAGACGGATTACTACCTACCCTAAATTCCCTTACACTATCTTATACTCAAATGTCCCACCTGACTGGGAGATTTTCACTTACTGTATATCCCAAGAGTGCCCCTGGCTGTTATGATTGTAATAACAATAACATCCGTAAATTTAGCCTTGACCTATAGTTGTTGTAAAAGTAGCCAAAACTTACAATTCCTGTAAAAGAACATATGACGTACAATTGCCTTGTAACTACCCATGAAAAAGTAGCCATAACTTACGATTGGTATAAAAGTAGCTATGACTTACGAATGACATGGAATAAACCATGACTTTCGATTGACACAAAAGTAGCCATGAATTACGAATGACATGAAATAAGCCAAGACTTTCGATTGACACAAAAGTAGCCATGACTTACGAATGGCATGAAATAAGCCATGATTTTCGATTGACACAAAAGTAGCCATGACTTACGAATGACATGAAATAAGCCAAGACTTTCGATTGACACAAAAGTAGCCATGACTTACGAATGACATGGAATAAACCATGACTTTCGATTGACACAAAAGTAGCCATGACTTACGAATGGCATGAAATAAGCCATGATTTTCGATTGACACAAAAGTAGCCATGACTTACGAATGACATGAAATAAGCCAAGACTTTCGATTGACACAAAAGTAGCCATGACTTACGAATGACATGGAATAAACCATGACTTTCGATTGACACAAAAGTAGCCATGACTTACGAATGACATGGAATAAACCATGACTTTCGATTGACACAAAAGTAGCCATGACTTACGAATGGCATGAAATAAGCCATGATTTTCGATTGACACAAAAGTAGCCATGACTTACGAATGACATGAAATAAGCCAAGACTTTCGATTGACACAAAAGTAGCCATGACTTACGAATGGCATGAAATAAGCCATGCCTTTCAATTGACACAAAAGTATCCATGACTAATGATTGGCATAAAACTAGCTATGACTTACGATTACTACTAAAGTGGCCATGACTTATTATTGCCGTAAAAGTAACCATGACCTTTGTATGCCGTTAAAGTAACCATGACTTTTGAATGCTGTTAAAATAGCCAAAGTAGCTATGACCTATGTATGCTGTTAAAGTAACCATGATTTATGGCTGCCGTTAAAGTAGCCATGACTTATGACTGCCTTTAAAGTAGCCATGACTTATGACTGCCGTTAAAGTAGCCATGACTTATGGCTACCGTTAAAATAGCCATAATAGCTATGACCTATGTATGCTGTTAAAGTAACCATGACTTATGACTGCCGTTAAAGTAGCCATGACTTATGACTGCCTTTAAAGTAGCCATGACTTATGACTACCGTTAAAGTGGCCATGGCCTATGTATGCCGTTAAAGTAGCCATGACTTACGTATGCTATTAAAGTAGCCATGACTTATGACTGCCTTTAAAGTAGCCATGACTTAAGTATGCCGTTAAAATAGCCATGACTTATGTCTACCGTTAAAGTAGCCATGACCTAAATATGCCATTAAAGTAGCCATGACCTAAATATGCCATTAAAGTAGCCATGACTTATGACTGCCGTTAAAGTAGCCATGACCTATGTATGCCATTAAAGTAATCATGACTTATGACTGCCATTAAAGTAGCCATACTTATGACTGCCGTTAAAGTAGCCATGACCTATGTATGCCGTTAAAATAATCATGACTTATGACTGCTGTTAAAGTAGCCATGACTCATGAGTGCCGTTAAAGTAGCTATGACTTACGTATGCTGTTAAAGTAACCATGACTTATGTATGCCATTAAATTAGCCATGAATTAGGACTGCCGTTAAAGTAACCATGACTTATGTATGCCATTAAAGTAGCCATGACCTATGTATGCCGTTAAAGTAATCATGACTTATGACTGCTGTTAAAGTAGCCATGACTTATGACTACCATTAAAGTAGTCATGACCCATGTATGCCATTAAAATAGCCATGACTTATGACTGCTGTTAAAGTAGCCATGACTTACGTATGCCGTTAAAGTAATCATGACATGTGACTGCCGTTAAAGTACCCATGACTTACATATACCATTAAAGTAACCATGACTTATGACTGAGTTAAAGTAGCCTTAACTTACGTATGCCTTTAAAGTAACCATGACTTATGACTGCCGTTAAAGTAGCCATGACTTACGAATGCCGTTAAAGTAACCATGACTTACGATTACTGTGTAAGTAGCCATGGCGTACGATTGCCGTAAAATTAGCCACGATTTACAATTGCTGTAAAAGTAGCCATGAGTTAAGTGTTCCGTAAAAAGTAACCATGGCTTATGATTGCTATGAAAGTAGCCATGATTTACGATTGTCATGAAAGTAGCCATGACATGCAATTGTCATGAAAGTA